>NC_133325.1:216402482-216639982 GCF_042186555.1 Aquarana catesbeiana | reverse complement strand
ACTGTGGAACCCCTTATAATTAAAATAATATGACCCCGAATGGGGTGGTGGCACAATGTGGACATGTTTCCCATCTATAGCCCCTCCACAATTGGGAAAGTCCCAACGGCTGGCAAAATGGGATGCCACAGTCTGCCATTCCTGTGGCGTTGAAGGAAACTGGGAAATCAAACAAGAAAACCAAAATCAATTAATTTAGAAGCTAACATTGCAAGAAAATTAGACAATTAAAAACATTATTCCCCAGCATCAGTATAACATTCAATAATTTAATTGTTCTGGAATAACTAATATGGAAAGGCACACTTATCAGATTGCTCACCCCCTCTGATGGAACATTGATTACATTTTAGGGGGTTGTGAAATCCCTAAAAAAAATTACTTTTAGGACACGCAGGAATTTAGGGACTAAAAAGGCTACAAGACTGCAGTTGTCGCACTCTGCAGGTGCAGTTGCTAACCAGCTTACAGTAAATGAGGTAATGTAAAAAGGCATTCATGTTGCAAGGAGTACACAATCACATGCAAGGGCAATTAATGAAAACACTTTGAGGCTTGCATATGATTTGATGATGGAAATCAGCAGAGCTTCTGCTCATTTACTAAAGCACTGGAACAAATGCACTTGTAGAGTGCACATGCATTTTGCAAACTGCAACATATATTTGCTTTAGACAAATCAACACCACAGAACATTCCAGCAAATTTTAACGAGGGTGGGGGTGGGGGGGTTGTGAAATCTAGATAATTGCTCATTAGCAGCACACTATTTGGAGTGAGTTTAGGTGGTGGGGGGGGGGTGGGGGGGTTGTGAAATCTAGATAATTGCTCATTAGCAGCACACTATTTGGAGTGAGTTTAGGTGGTGGGGGGGGGGGGTGGGGGGGTTGTGAAATCTAGATAATTGCTCATTAGCAGCACACTATTTGGAGTGAGTTTAGGTGGTGGGGGGGGGGGTGGGGGGGTTGTGAAATCTAGATAATTGCTCATTAGCAGCACACTATTTGGAGTGAGTTTAGGTGGTGGTGGGGGGGGGGTGGGGGGGTTGTGAAATCTAGATAATTGCTCATTAGCAGCACACTATTTGGAGTGAGTTTAGGTGGTGGGGGGGTGGGGGGGTTGTGAAATCTAGATAATTGCTCATTAGCAGCACACTATTTGGAGTGAGTTTAGGTGGTGGGGGGGGGTGGGGGGGTTGTGAAATCTAGATAATTGCTCATTAGCAGCACACTATTTGGAGTGAGTTTAGGTGGTGGTGGGGGGGGTGGGGGGGTTGTGAAATCTAGATAATTGCTCATTAGCAGCACACTATTTGGAGTGAGTTTAGGTGGTGGGGGGGGTGGGGGGGTTGTGAAATCTAGATAATTGCTCATTAGCAGCACACTAAATACACTCAAACAAAATACATTCCAAATGAGTAGACTAGGTGGATATGTTCCCATCACTTCATGCTGGGAAGGTTATTGAAGGAAAATATACATGCATGACAAAAAATAACAGTAAAAAATTCCAGCATGTGTGAGGATAAAAAGGGGACATTCACACTATATTGCAATGATGGTAAGTAGTGTTTGAAGCAAGAAATACATCACATTATCAAAGATTACATAAAAGAACATGTGATGCTAATAAAAGAAAAATATCTTACCTTAATATAGTCCTTCTGCAGGACCTGTATGATGGCAGAACAGGTCTCTGGGATAATGATCCCCAGAGCCTGGGGGGAGATGCCTGTCGAGAACTTAAGGTCCTGCAGGCTTCTCCCTGTGGCCAAATACCGCAAGGTAGCGACCAGCCTCTGCTCCGGAGTGATGGCTTGCCTCATGCAGGTATCCTGCCTGCTGATATAGGGGGTCAGCAAAGCCAACAAACGGTCAAAAACGGGGTCCGTCATCCGGAGAAAGTTCCTGAAATCCTCAGGATTATTCTCACGGATCTCACGGAGCAAAGGCATGTGACAGAACTGGTCACGCTGAAGCAACCAATTCTTGGTCCATGAACTCCTCCTCGCCCTGTTCATGGACTGGTCTTGGGCTGAAGAATAAACTACAGCACCAAGCACATACAATGCACGAGCTCTACGACGAGTACGTACAGGTAACATGGCTTCAAAACGGTCGGCTGGTCAGAACGCACTAAACAGAACGCACTGAAGAACAGCAAGGCCTGTGAAGAACGACCTGAAAATCAGGAACGAGCGGCCAATAAAACAAAGATTTCTCAATGCCAACTGACCAAACGCACTGAAAAGCAGATACAAACCTCACAAGCACAGACTGAACAACAGTTAAAACGAACTGAAAAATACGAGTCTCACAAGCGCGAATCGTCTCTCACCAAACTTCTACTAACACGAGATAAACACGAGATTAGCAGAAGGAGCCCAAAGGGTGTCGTACGGGCTATTGAACTTCCGTTTTATAGTCTCGTCGGACTTGGTGTACGTCACCGCGTACTAGGCTGTCGTACTTTTGTGTGGTCGTGTGTGTGCAAGTCCGTTCGTAAGAAAGTCTGCCGCAAGTCCGCCGAAGGTACGTCGGAAGTCTGTCGGACAGGCTGTCGGACTTTTGTAGACGAAAAGTCCGACCGTGTGTACGCGGCATAAGTTTCTGATGGTTATTGGTTATCCTTGGTTACAGAGGCACCGCCCCTCTTTTGATTGGCTCCGTGCCGAGGTTCTCTCCTGGTCGCCACAATATAGGAAGACATGCTTCCAGAAGGTAGCCAAGGTCCTGTGCACCTCTTCACTCTCCTCCCTGCCGGAGGAGTACCGCGATTTTAGCAATGTCTTTGACAAAGGTCAAGCTGGTTCTTTGCCTCCACACCAGTCATATGATTGTGCAATTGACCTTCAACCTGGTGCCATACCCCCTCGTGGCCGGGTTTACCCTTTGTCGGTCTTGGAGGATAAGGCCATGGAGGAGTATGTTGCAGATGCACTTTCTCAAGGTTTCATCCCCAAATCCTCATCTCCTGCTGGCACTGGTTTATTGGTGAATAAGAAGAATGGTGAACTGAAACCTTGTATTGATTATAGGGGTCTCAGTCGTTTCATGATCAAGAATGCCTATCCGATTCCGTTGATTACGGAGTTATTTGACCGTCTCAAAGGAGCAATGTTTTTCACAAATCTTGATTTGAGAGGGGCATACAATCTTGTGAGGATTAAGGAGGGTGATGAGTGGAAAACTGTGTTTAATACCAGAACAGGCCATTATGAGTACCTTGTAATGCCTTTTGGCCTTTGTAATGCCTTGGCAGTTTTCCAGGAATTTATTAATGATGGCCTTCAAGATTTGCTGCACTTATGTGTGGTGGTTTATCTCAATGATATCCTCATATTTTCCATGTCCCTGGAGAGCCACCACACAGATGTCTGTCGTGTGCTTCAGAAACTAAGAGAGAATAATCTCTATTGCAAATTGGAGAAGTGTGAATTCTATCGTGAACAGGTTAAATTCCTGGGCTATGTCATTTCCACTGCTGGTTTTTCGATGGACCCAGTGAAACTTTCTGCAGTCCTACAGTGGCCCCGACCTGTGGGTTTATGTCCTCTGCAGTGTTTTATGGGCTTTGCCAACTATTATCTGAAGCTTATTCGTAACTTCTCATCTCTGGTCAAGCTCCTGACTGATATGACCGGAAAGGTCAGTAACCCACAGAGTTGATCTCCGGAGTCTGTTATGGCCTTTGAGAGTCTCAAGGCTGCCTTTGTTTCTGCTCCTGTGTTGGCACATCCTGATCCTACGTTACCTTTTATTCTTGAGGTTTATGCTTTTGAGACTGGTGTTGGCGACCTTCTGTCTCAACGTCCTACTTCTGAGAGAGCTATTCATACTTGTTGCTATTTTTCCAAGAAATTGTCACCTGCAGAGTGCAATTACGAGATTGGTGACAGAGAGCTGTTAGCTGAATGGAGACATCTCCTCAAAGGTACCACTGTGCCAGTTCTCATTCTTACTGACCATAAGAATCTCACATTCTTGTCTGAGGCTAAATGCCTCTCTCCCAGAAGGATGTGATGGGCTCTTTTATTGTCAAGTTTCAATTACATTGTCTCATTCAAGAATGTAAGGGCTGACGCTCTGTCACAACAATTTTCCCCACTTTCCCAATGGAGTTGGTAACGGTTCCTGTGATTCCTCCTGATTGTATTCTGGCTACGGTATGCACCAGTCTCTCTTCTCCAATGGGGACAAAGTTCTTGCTGCTCAGGTCCACGCTCCTCCTAAAAAACCTTGTGACCACTGCTTTGTCCCAGAGAGTCTCTGTACTTTCCAGACTTACCATTCTCCCAAGGCTGCTGGCCACCCTGGGAAGAATCCTCTCTTTTGGGCCATTTCCCAACAATTCTGGTGGCCTAGTCTACCTACTGATGTAACCACCTTCATAGCTGCCTGTTCTGTTTGTGCTCAGAGTAAGACTCCACGACACCTTCCAGTGGGCCTCCTACAACCTATACCCAACGGACAGAGGCCCTGGACCCACCTGTCTATGGATTTCATTGTGGAGTTATCCAACTCCCAGGGCAACACAGTTATCCTTATGGTGGTTGACCGGTTCTCAAAAATGTCTCATTGTATTTCACTTAAGAAGTTGCCCACTTCTAAGGAACTGGCTTCCATTTTTGCTCGGGAGATCCTTAACTTACATGGGCTACCCAAGGTGATTGTCTCAGACGGAGTAATCAGTTTGTGTCCTGGTTCTGGTGAGCCTTTTGTGTGCAGTTGGGAATTCAGCGTGCCTTTTCCTCTATCACCCACAGTCTAATGGGGCTGCAGAATGAGTCAATCAGTCCTTGGAGCAATTCCTATGTTGCTATATTTCTTTCCATCATAACAACTGGTCAGACCTATTACCATGGGCAGAGTTTGCTCACAATAGTGCCTTGAATTCTGCTTCTGACTGTCCCTGTTTATGGCAAACTATGGTTTCCAACTTTCCATGTTGCCTGACTCATTTGTTCTGCAGAGTATTCCTGCATTAGAGGAGCATCTCCGTGGTCTTCATTCCACTTGGGCACAAGTCCAGGAGGCTTTGCGACATGCTAATGATAGGTACAGACTCCATGCTGACCCCAGGTGCCTGCCTGCGCCTTCCTACCAGGTTGGGGACAGGGTTTGGCTGTCATCTCACAATGACAGCTTGGCTAATTGCCAGCTCCTATCTCTCCACAGCTACTCACCTGTTGATGATATCCTGTTTGTCAGTCCTGCCTACATAAGCCGTCCAGCCCAGAGGATCTCTGCCTTCACCTTGGTCAACATGACAGAGACTATCTCCTGCATTCCTGTTAAAGACTTGCTTGGCTGACATCCCTTCTGGCTCCAGATCCTGCTTGCTGTTTTACTATGCTCATCTCTGGCTCCCTGACATTTGGCTTGTCTGACAATCCATTCTAGCTCCTGAACTCTGGCTATGTATTGACTACGTTTACCCTGTTTACCTTTTTTTTTATAATATTAAACAAGTGTGATTGAACTGTACTTCTGTCTCAGTCTGATTCAAGGTTTCGGACAGGTACGTTCAGAGGACTATTCACACCCATTAAATGGGATGAAATGTTCCTCTGGTCATAATCTACTGTAGGACCCTCTCTATCAAGTAAGGGAAAGAAACTATTCTGCATGGTAATGTTATAATCATAATCATTCCTTCCATCTATTGGACATGGTGGGTCAAAATGACTGGGCCTGGGTCCATAATTGGAATCATACCCATATCCACCCCCTCCACCAACATTGGCATAATGTCCCTGGGCACGTCCCTGTGGAAATCGCCCTTAATTGTATCCTGAATTAGGGTGAGGAGGACCATGACCTTGACCCCCACCCGAGCTCTGGACTGGTCTTTGGGGACGCTACAGGGGGACCTGAGAATAATTAGATGGCGGCCCACCTCTCCCCGACCCAACATTCTATATGGGGACTGGTAGGATCCCTGACTTACTCTCATGGATGGCCCTTGATGGCCTCCTTGAGGATTTCTGGGAGTGGACGGTGTACCCACAAGTCCATAACCCTTTCCTCTATCACAGTGTGGAACCACCTCCATTTCTGTATTGGCCACATTTGACTGTTCAGCCAGAAGTTTCTTCTGCCATTCAAAGACACCCCCCCAAGTAATCAGTCAAATCCCTATTATATTTTCTCTTTTGTTCTCTATCCTCTTTTTCTAAAAGTTTAAAAGGGATTGTGACTTATCCTTATACTCATTACTATCTTTAAGTGGGCTAAGTTTCTCTTTAATAGCCTTAATTTCCTCGTCCAAGCGTGAAAGTTTTAAACTCTTCCTTTGCATTAGAAACTTGAGGAAATTTACTCCCGCCACATTGAAGTACTTAAATCAGTCTTCAAGCTGTATTTCGCCTTTTTGGGGACTGACCTCCCATCTGAGGCTTCTAGGGACCATGTTATTTATAATATTCCATTGAATATGGGTCTCAGACACTGTCAGATTTTTTAATCTTGTGAAAAGGCCTCCCAGACTGCCCTCTTCCTCTTTATATGATTTAAACACACCCTCAGCGTTGACCACTCTGGTGGCCCTATAATCAAAAATATCCATCTCGACAAATAAAAAAACGTGTGATGTAGTCTATTAGGACTAGTGTATACAAAGCTGCAGTAAATAAGTATCAAATAATACAGTACAAAAATTGGAGAATACCGCGCTAAGTGATTAAAATATATGTAGATAAGCAGCAGCTCAAAGTGAGATACACATATAAAGTAAAAAATTGGATTAGAAGGAGCTGCGCTAAATAAAAAAAAAAAAAGTGATAAACAATAATCAGTCCATTAAGCATATATGAATGTGAATAATCTTGGTAATCTTAAAACAACTTTCAACACCGCTACAGACTCATGAACCTCCACCAAATAAACTGCGTGCTTACCGGAAGGCAAGCTATCATAAGCTTGTGGCTATCAACCCAGCCAGGGCCTTTATCCAGGAGGTATTGGGATGGCAGCTCACAGACAGATACTTGATATGATAGGGCAGCACTCTGATACAGGGAAGGGTTTTTGGACCCGTGGGTACACAGTCCACTCCCAGAAACCCTCAAGAAGGCCATCAAGGGTCATCCATGAGAGGAAGGCAGGTATCCTACCAGTCCCCATATAAAATGTCAGATGGAGGGAGAGGTGGGCCATCTAATTATTCTCAGGTCCCCCTGTAGCGTCCCCAAAGACCAGGCCAGAGCTTGGGTGGGGGTTGAGGTTGTGGTCCTCCTCACCCTAATTCAGGATACAATCAAGGGCGATTTCCCCAGGGACGTGCCCAGGGACATTATGCCAATGGTGGTGGAGGGGGTCCTCCACCATATCGTGGTCCAGGTCAGGTCAATAATCAAAGATATGGGTATGGTCCCAATTATGGGCCCAGGCCCAGTCATTTTGACCCACCATGTCCAATAGATGGAAGGAACGATTTTGATTATAACATTATCATGCAGAATATTTTCTTTCCCTTACGTGATAGAGAGGACGCTACAGGTCCCCCTGTAGCGTCACCAAAGACCAGGCCAGAGCTTGGGTAGGGGTTGAGGTTGTGGTCCTCCTCACCCTAATTCAGGATACAATCAAGGGCGATTTCCCCAGGGACGTGCCCAGGGACATTATGCCAATGGTGGTAGAGGGGGTCCTCCACCATATCGTGGTCCAGGTCAGGTCAATAATCAAAGATATGGGTATGGTCCCAATTATGGGCCCAGGCCCAGTCATTTTGACCCACCATGTCCAATAGATGGAAGTAACGATTTTGATTATAACATTATCATGCAGAATATTTTCTTTCCCTTACGTGATAGAGAGGGTCCTACAGTTGATTATGACCAGAGAAATGTTTCATCCCATTTAATGGGAGTGAATGGTCCTCCGAACGTACCTCATGATTTGGTGAATGAGAATGCTACAGGTTTTGCAGGTTCTGGTCCGGTCAGTCAGGAGTACCAACATTGGGGTTTTCACAGGCCCAATCAGGGTACCAAGCGACCAGACCATCAAAGAGGGGAATTAGTGGGGGGAGGCGGGTACGATCAAAAGAGAAAAAGGACATAGTTGGGGCAGGGATATTTAATTTAAGTACTACAGTGTTGACGGACGCAGAGAAACTTGTGCTTGATAAAGAACTTAAATATGCACTTCCGCATAGGCTGAATAAATTCCAGAAACAGAGAAGAAAACTAATGCGCAAAACCAAGGCGAGCAAAAGCAGCTAAAGAGGACTAAGAAGCTGCCACACATACAGCAGTGTTCCCACACAGAAAACCAATAAGGTAAATAAAGATATGTGTTAACTCAAAGTGCATAAATGTGATAAAATACCGTATTTATCGCCGTATAACACACACTTTTTTCCCCTTAAAATCAGGGGAAAATCGCGGGTGCGTGTTATACGCCGATTCCCTGTGATCCTGAGCTTCAAAATCGCCGACCGCGATTTGAAAATGGTGCCGCCGGCACCGAAATACACTGAGCCGGTCCTCGGCTCTTCTCGGCCACTTTCGGCTCCACTCGAGCGCCGCCCGAACCTAGCCGAGTGTACTCGGCTAGGTTCGGATAGCTCCGCTCACAGTCATGCCCATCCCGGGCGGGACTACGAGTGGAGCCGAAAGGGAACGAGAGCTGCCGAGAAGAGCCGAGGACCGGCTCTGTGTATTTCGGCGCCGGCAGCGCCATTTTCAAATCGCAGTCGGCGATTTTGAAGCTCAGGATCGCAGGGGATCACAGGATCGCAGGGGAGCAGCGCCATTTTCAAACTGCGAGCTGCAAGGCTGCACTGGGGCAAGGCTGCACTGGGGCAAGGCTGCACTGGGATAAGGCTGCAATGGACACTGGGGAAGGCTGCACTGACAAGGCTGCACTGACAAGGCTGCACTGACATGGCTGCACTGGGGCAAGGCTGCACTGAGAAGGCTGCAATGATGGGCATTTAAATGTAAGTTCTTTTCCCTTAAACTTCCCTCCTAAAAGTTTTTTTTCCTTAAAATTCCCTCCTAAACTTGGGGTGCGTGTTATACGCCAGTGTGTGTTATACGCCGATAAACACGGTAAATATAATCCAATCCTTCAAGTAAAGTGCATATGCGTAAAGAGCAAAATCACATAAATAAAGTGACTAAACATCCATTAAATTCATAAAAAGTGACATTGGATAAATAACAGTGAAATTCATGAAATATGACGTCAAAAAAATAAATAGACAATTCAAATGAAGGTGAATAAATCCAAAAATAGTCTAAAAGTGCATCAAGATGAAAAAAATCACAAATTTAAAAAAAATTGAGAAAAATCACATGTAATAAAAAAATCGCATAAAGTGCAAAAAAGTGCAGAAACGCTATAAAAATAGCCAATCCAATTAATGTAATACAGTTCCAACGTGAACAAAGTGAGTCTTCATAAAACAGTTTGTGCAAAAAAATAGATGAAAATAGTGCAAGTGCAAACGATGATAGGTGACAGATTCCTCTTAATAACCATACTCCGTGGTGCGCCACACGTTTCCCCAGCCTCTCACCTCTAGCAAAGACCCCTAGGGTCAAGTCGAGCCAGCAATCAGGAAGTGGATGAAACATCATCAATCGATTTGCCTCCTCCAATCGTCACAGGTCTGGCAAATCTCCAATGGAAGGCCTCAAGTTCGGCAAGTTGGGTGGAGGCATGCAATAGAAAGAAGTATCCCCATTGTGTAGTATTCAAAACAGGTTTATTCAAAACAACATAGTAACTTACATGTACAGCATAAAATGAACAGCACAGATCCCAGTACTTCCGGTCTCGGCCGTGGCTGGAAGTGATGACACCTGACTCTTTCGAAGAGTCAGGTGTCATCACTTCCGGCCGCAGCCAGAAAGACCTAGGGGTCACCTCTAGCAAAGACCTAGTGGATTTAGAGAGCAAAGACCTAGGGGTCTTTGCTAGAGGTGAGAGGCTGGGGTCTATTTTTTGCACGAACTGTTTTATGAAGACTCATTTTGTTCACGTTGGAACTTTATTACATTAATTGGTTTGACTTGTGGCTATCTTTATAGCGTTTCTGCACTTTTTTGCACTTTATGCAATTTTTGTTATTGCATGTGACTTTTTTATCTCATGCGATTTTTCTCATTTTTTTTTAAATTTTTGATTTTTTTCATCTTGATGCACTTTAATAAATACTATAAAAACAAATACCGCCCCCATTGGTGAGGCAGTTCCCTAGTGAGATAAATATCCAGATCTGATATGTCTTGGATACATAGGATTAACAAAGGAGTGGAAAGGGTGGGAATTTGTGTGAGAATGGGATCCCATCCTCCATCCCATTTGTTATAGCAGAAAAATATTATGTGGGCGGGACTTTGAGTGAAGCACACGGATGCAGTAAAGAAATGAATTAAAGAATGGTTTATTAATTGAGTAAATTTTTTTATATAACATAGATTGAGAGTTCATTACATATAGTATTTCATTGTTTCAAGATACGTCATCACATATAGATACATTATCCAACCGGATTATAAAACAGTATTTTACAGATACACAGGTCACGTAATAACATGATTGATTGTATTGTAGGAATACTCATAAAAGTAGCTTGCGCATTAAAGCGTCAATGAAGATTTAGTTGAGGTAAGGTAAGTAGGAAAAATAATATTAAAAACAGGCATTTTGACTCTAATAGAAAAAGTAAGGCAGTATTTTACAGTTGCACGGGTCACATAAGAGCGTGAATAATTACAGTGTAGATAATACTGAAACCAGTAAAAGGGTGCATTAAAGCATCACATTGGGAAAAAAAGAAATAGTACTTGGTGGAAAAGAACGGCCATGGTGAATTCATGAATAGGTAGTGGTAACGGTAGTTGTTAGCTCTACGCATTTCGGGACCTTTAAGTCACTCATCAGGAGCAAGACCGTAATAATACATCTAAAAAATAGAGAAATAATGACGGCATTATGATAATCTGGAAGAAGGATTGGCAAATGCAGGGAGTGTGAAAAACCCCCTCACACCCATACATTTGTCCAAGGTACTTACATGCATGTGGTTACGCAGAGGGGAAAACACAGCCGCACGAATCAACCTGGCCAGGAATGCCAATCACGGAGCTGAGGGGACCTATCCAGGCAGCACAATGCCAACAGCGGCAACATCCCTAATTGGTGAAAGAGGAGAAGTGAGGGAGGAATGTGGGTAAAGAGGGGAGAGAAGGAAAGGGGGGAGAGAAAGAAAAGGGGGAAAGTCCCATAGAGGGACTAGCCGAATGGAGAAGGGCTTGTAAAAGTGGTGCATGGGGAATGAAAGGGAGTGCAGTAAGTGAAAATTGCTGGGGTGATGTGAAACACAAGTGTGAAAGGGTGAGATGCAGAGTGAGGTGAAACGATAAAGTGCTTGAGGGGAGAAACAGAAGAGAAAGTAGAAAAAGGGAAGAGGAGCAGAGGGAAGAGAGAAGGGGGGGAAGGGGGGAAAGAGTGAAAGACAGGGGGGACTGAAATAGAACGTAGAAGTGAAATAGGTGTTACCTGGTGCAGGTTCGGTTGGACAAGAGAGCCAAAAGGAAGGTGATGTGGTGAGGAGAGGAGTGTCAGGAACACAGGTGCAGATACACAGTTAGGGGGGAAGCCCCAGCCGGGAGAGCCGTCCAAGACCAGCCCCCAACGTCATGCAATGACAGAGCGGGGAGCGGGGGACACACCGGGTGTCTGGCCACCAAACCCAGTGTGGCCAGCCCTGGGCGCCTTCCAGGTAACCCTGCAGCTTTGATAGTAAAGCCGCCAGCTGATTTATAGGCATCTGAGAGGCGCCAGACAGCTGACATGCGAGGCATGACGCTGACGAGCAGTGGGGGAAACCCCGCCCATCCAATGTAAAAGGGGGCAGAGGGGAAGCGCACAGTGCTCGTCACAGCTCCAGGATATGACAGAGGTGGCACAGGAAGAAAGATGCAGCGGCCGGTGACCCCTGTGCGCAGTCACAATGCAAACAAACAACAACATAACTTAAAATGTAAATGGGAAGAAATTGTCAGAAAAGTGTAACTATAAAGTTAGTAGTACACGTGATGTGTGCGAGGGGACAGTCCCACCCTTTCCACTCCTTTGTTCAACCAATAGGGATGGAAGCACACGGCTGCATTAACAATATATATCTTGAACATTTGCTATGGCTGCTCCACAGCCGCTCATAGTATTCCCCCATCCACTTTCTATTTTTTCTGTGCAGTGGGAGTGTCCCCTCGTCCCCTTTTCACCTCACTCTGCATCTCACCCTTTCACCCTTGTGTTTCACATCACCCCAGCAATTTTCACTTACTACACTCCCTTTCATTCCCCATGCACCACTTTCACAAGCCCTTCTCCATTCGGCTAGTCCCTCTATGGGACTTTCCCCCTTTTCTTTCTCTCCCCCCTTTCCTTCTCTCCCCTCTTTACCCACATTCCTCCCTCACTTCTCCTCTTTCACCAATTAGGGATGTTGCCGCTGTTGGCATTGTGCTGCCTGGATAGGTCCCCTCAGCTCCGTGATTGGCATTCCTGGCCGGGTTGATTCGCGCGGCTGTGTTTTCCCCTCTGCGTAACCACATGCATGTAAGTACCTTGGACAAATGTATGGGTGTGAGGGGGTTTTTCACACTCCCTGCATTTGCCAATCCTTCTTCCAGATTATCATAATGCCTTCATTATTTCTCTATTTTTTAGATGTATTATTACGGTCTTTCTCCTGACGAGTGACTTAAAGGTCCCGAAACGCGTAGAGCTAACAACTACCGTTACCACTACCTATTCATGAATTCACCATGGCCGTTCTTTTCCACCAAGTACTATTTATTTTTTTCCCAATGTGATGCTTTAATGCACCCTTTTACTGGTTTCAGTATTATCTACACTGTAATTAATCACGCTCTTATGTGACCCGTGCAACTGTAAAATACTGCCTTACTTTTTCTATTAGAGTCAAAATGCCTGTTTTTAATATTATTTTTCCTACTTACCTTACCTCAACTAAATCTTCATTGACGCTTTAATGCGCAAGCTACTTTTATGAGTATTCCTACAATACAATATATCTATGTTATATAAAAAAATTGACTCAATTAATAAACCATTCTTTAATTCATTTCTTTACTGCATCCGTGTGCTTCACTCAAAGTCCCGCCCACATAATATTTTTCTGCTATACATAGGATTAAGTGTTATGTCCCATCTTGGCTAAATGCGGATGTAGAGGTGCATGCTTTTATTAATAATTCTTAATCTACTATATTTGTGAGAAAATGACACTATTAAGATGTGAACTTGATGTGAGTCTTGGGTGGCAGTACCTATGGAGAGGGGATTTAATCATAACTCCCTATGGGTTATGCGAGGAGTCTTTTTGTTTGTTGGGTCCCTTTCTGGTTTACTGGACAAGGTCTAATATCTTGTACCATGGATAGTTATGCTGGTTAAAGTCTTGGTTTGTGGGCACCTTTAACTTGGGTGCATTACATCCAGTCTTTAAGTATGGATGGACCAAATTGGGTTTCTTGAGGATAATTTAAGTAGGAACTCTAGATTAGGTTAGGTTAGGTTTCTAAATTAACTACTATTCAACCTTTGAGCTCTGTATTTGGGCCTCTCCTATATGCCTAGGATTTTATGATGGAGTAATATAGTACTAGCTTAGGGTTGGATAAATTAAGTACATTGATGTAAAATGTATAGATATGTGAGGGGTATGGCCTTTTTTTGGCTTCTTGTTCTAGTTCTGGTTAGGGTGTAGTGCCTATAGTTACATGACCTATTAAGAGTACATAGACATGTACGAAACAGTAGTGCCTGTTTTTACCATTAGGGGTCACTGTCAAGTTGATTTCTGTTGTCCCCAGGTTAATAGTTTTGCCCAATTCCGGGAGTTGGAGTCTTCCATCAAAGATATGTGGGTATTTAACTTTTTTGACCATTTTTGTTTACCAATAGGTATTGATAGATTGAATAGCTTGGATGGTATGCCCGTTGACCGTTTGTGGCTTTAAAAATAGAAACTCAGATATGGTATCAACTAAGAAATAAAGGACGTTAAGATAGGACTACTTGCTACTAGGGATGAGCTTCGAGTTCCAGTCGAACCCATGTTCGAATCGAACATCGCCTGTTCGACCGTTCGTCGAATTGCGAATGATAACAATGTCATTTGATTTAAGTCAGATAGAGTAGGCAGGTTGAGTCAGTTAGCTGCACTTGCAGTGTATTGTGCATATATGTGTTTTTACAGCATATATGTGTTTTTACAGTATTTACAGTTAGTGTACTGTGTACCCTGCACAGTTGCACCTACAGTATAGCTACCTGAAGACAAGTGCTTGTGTTCTTCTTCTGATCATATTAATAGCACAGGCTCTTGAAGTATTTACAGTTAGTGTACTGTGTACCCTGCACAGTTGCACCTATAGCTACCTAGAGACAAGTGCTTGTGTGCTTCTTCTGATCCTGTTAATAGCACAGGCAGGCTCTTGAAGTATTTACAGTTAGTGTACTGTGTACCCTGCACAGTTGCACCTATAGCTACCTGAAGACAAGTGCTTGTGTGCTTCTTCTGATCCTATTAATAGCACAGGCAGGCTCTTGAAGTATTTACAGTTAGTGTACTGTGTACCCTGCACAGTTGCACCTACAGTATAGCTACCTGAAGTCAAGTGCTTGTGTTCTTCTTCTGATCCGATTAATAGCACAGGCAGGCTCTTGAAGTATTTACAGTTAGTGTACTGTGTACCCTGCACAGTTGTACCTATATCTACCTGAAGACAAGTGCTTGTGTGCTTCTTCTGATGCTATTAATAGCACAGGCAGGCTCTTGAAGTATTTACAGTTAGTGTACTGTGTACCCTGCACAGTTGCACCTATAGCTACCTGAAGACAAGTGCTGGTGTGCTTCTTCTGATCCTATTAATACCACAGGCAGGCATTCTGCTAGCTGCTGTATAATCAGTATATATATATATATATATATATATATATATATATATACACATCCCAGTTTTGTGCAGCTACATCTCTGTGCAGTGCATGCCATTATTATGTCTGGAAGGCCAACAAGGAGAGGCAGACAGTCACAAGCCAATAAGAGAGGGCAAGCAGGCTCTGTGTCTAGAGGCAACAGTGCTAGTCGTGGATATGGTGCATCCTCATCAGCACGTGGCCGTGGGACACGCTTGTCCTTTTGCTGGCCACATTGAGCCGCAACATGCGGAAGACTTGGTAGAGTGGATGACCAAGCCGTCCTCATCCTCCTCATCCCCTCTCACCCAGGCTCAGGGTACATTGTCTAGCAAAACAGCTTCCAACGCGGCCTCTTCCCTCGGCTCAATGGCATCAGTCACTCCTTCCCTAGCCCCACCATGTCCTCCTGAGGAGTCCCCGAACTGTTTGACCACAGTGTTGGGTACATGCTCCAGAAGGATACCCAGCATTTTGAAGGCTCCGATGATGGTACTCAGCTAGAGGAAGGCAGTAACATGAGCCCAGACAGAGGGGGTGCCCAAGAAGGACAGCAATCTGGCAGTCATTTTCCCCCAGCTTCAGCATACTGCCAGCTTTGCTCCAGTGATGAGGAGGGAGGGGATGATGAGGTCACTGACTCCACGTGGGTGCCTGATAAGAGAGAGGAGGAGGAGGCACATCACCAACGAGGCAGGATGCCCTCCAGGGGCCAGCTTAAGGGCAGCACACTGACTGCATTACACCGCAGAGCTTCGCATGTGCAGGGCGCTGCTGTCTCTGCACGTTATTCCAAAAGTTCTTTGGTGTGGGCCTTTTTTGAGATGAGTGCATCAGATAACACTGCTGCTATTTGCAACATATGTCTCAGGCGTATCTGGCGTGGCCAAAACATCACCCGCTTGGGCACCACATGCTTGACCAGACATATGTTGACCTGCCATGCAGTTCGTTGGCAAGCGTACCTAAAAGACCCACACCAAAAAACAAAGAGGACCTCCCCTTGCTCCTCATCAGCTGGGATCTCCAACCCCACTATACCTTCAGTCCTCTCTGAGACTTGCACTGAGAGGAATGAAGGTGTAGAATTAGGTGTGTCACAGTCAAGTACTTGTACCGACGTCAGATTGTACCAGGCAAATTTCCCTGCCGCAGCTGCTGCACCGCCAAAATAAGTTCACTCCCAGCCATCCATATGCCCAGCGGTTGAATGCTAGCTTGGCTAAATTGCTAGCACTTCAACTGCTGCCTTTTCAGTCGGTAGACTCTGCCCCCTTTCGTGAGTTTGTGGAATGTGCGGTTCCTCAGTGGCAGGTACCAAAACGCCACTTTTTCACACGGAAGGCGATTCCGGCTCTCTACCGGCATGTGGAAGGCAATGTCTTGGCCTCGCTGGACAGGGCGGTCAGTGGTAAGGTGCATATTACCACTGACTCATGGTCCAGCAGGCATGGACAGGGACATTACCTATCTTTCACGGTGCATTGGGTGACTCTTCTGGCAGCTGGGAAGGATGCAGGACAAGGTGCAGTAGTGTTGGAGGTTGTTCCACTATCACACCTCCAAAATGCTACTACTGGTGATTCTGACACACCTCTCTCCTCCACCCCCTCCTCTTCTTCTTCCTCCATGTCCTCTTCCTGTGCTTTATCCTCAGAACCAGCGGTGCTTTGTAGGCATTCAAGGGGCTATGCAAGTACGCAGGCCAAAAGATGCCATGCGGTGCTTGAGCTGGTGTGCTTGGGGGACAGGAGACACACTGGGGCAGAGATTCTGTCAGCTCTGCAGGGGCAGGCTCAGAGGTGGTTGATGCCACGCCAGCTTCAGCCAGGAATGGTGACTTGCAACAATGGCACCAACCTCCTCTCCGCCCTCCAACAGGGACAACTGACCCATGTGCCCTGTTTGGCTAACGTCCTTAACTTGGTGGTGCAGCGGTTCTTGGGCAGGTACTTACTGCTTACAGGATGTCCTGAGGTAGGCCAGGAAAGTCTGTGTGCATTTCCGCTGGTCATATAATGCCAGTGCTCGGCTGGCTGACCTCCAAAAGGAATTTAACCTGCCCAAGAACCGCCTAATCTATGACATGCCCACCAGGTGGAACTCAACGTTGGCCATGCTGCAGCAGTTGCACACGCAGCAGAGGGCCATCAATGAGTACCTGTGCGACTATGGCACCAGGACAGGGTCAGGGGAGCTTGTTTTTTTCCCCACACCAGTGGGCCATGATCAGGGATGCATGCACTGTCCTGTCACCATTTGAGGAGGCCACGAGAATAGTGAGCAGTGACAGTGCATGCATCAGTAACACTGTCCCTCTGGTCCACCTGTTGGAGCACACGCTGCGTGGAATAATGGACAGGGCACTTGAGGAAGAATAGAGGCAGGAAGAGGAGGACTTCCTTACCTCTCAAGGCCCCCTTTAGTCAGACAGTGTTCCTGCGTGCCCACCTATCACACAGAAAGAGGACGAGGAGGAAGAGGAGGATTGTGTCAGCATGGAGGTGGAGCCTGGCACTCAGAATCAACAGCAGTCTTCAAGGGATCATTTACAGTCCCAAGAAACCCATAGACTTGTACGTGGCTGGGAGGAGGTGGCTGCGGATTATGTTGTCCTTAGTGACCCAGAGGACTCCTGACCGAATGCCTCAGCAAACCTACGCTGCATGGCCTCCCTGATCCTGTAAAGCCCACGGAAGGATCCTCGTATTTGTGGTATCAAGGAGAGGGATCGTTACTGGCTAGCAACCCTCCTTGATCCACATTACAAGGGTAAGGTTGCGGACCTTATCTTTCTGTCGCAGAAGGAGCAGAGGATGAAACATCTTCGGGAAGCCTTGCAGAAAGGTCTGTGCAACGCGTTCCCAGAGACTGGGAGGTTACAAACTCCTGTTCCTGGACAACGTGTTGCTGAGGCTTTGATCAGTTAAAGAAGGAGTGGTGGAGAAGGTGGCCGTCTGACTGATGCTTTCAGACAATTTTTTAGTCCGCAGCCCCAAGGTATGATCAGTTCCAGCAACCATCGCCAGCGTCTGTTTTACATGGTGCAGGAATACCTAGGGGCAAGATCTGACTTGGACACCTTTCCCACCGAAAATCCTCTGGGTTACTGGGTCTTGAGGATGGATCACTGGCCAGAGCTTGCACAGTATGCAATTGAGCTACTGGCCTGTCCTGCATCTAGCATTCTTTCGGAATGCACATTCAGTGCTGCTGGAGGCTTTGTAACCAATCACAGGGTGCGCCTGTCCACCGACTCGGTCGATCGACTGACCTTCATAAAAATGAATCTGTCTTGAATTCACCAAGATTCACCAGCTTGGATTCACCGGCTACCAAGCACCTGATGCTGATGTAACCGGTTGATTTTTTTTTTTAATGTGAGATCCCTTCAAGATTGCCTATGCTGATGCTGAGTGACTATCCTGTTATGCTGAGTGACTATCCTCTTCCTCTTCAATGATCATGCTGATAGCTTGTAAGAATATTTTTGGTTCTGAGCGCCGCCACCAGTGGCTAAGGCCCAATTTTTCAGCCCCTGTTTAACAGGGGCATGTAATTACAATTTTTGATGCAATATTTTGCAAGGAGGATTTGTTGCTGCGCTCAACTAGAGTATTTGTGAGGTATTGCAGTGTTGTGGCACCAGCACCAGTGCCTAAGGCCCAATTTTTCAGCCCCTGTTTAACAGGGGTGTGTAATTACAGTTTTTGATGCAATACTTTGCAGCAGGGCTCGTTTCTGCGCTCCAACTAGAGTATCTGTGAGGGGTTGCAGTGTTGCAGCACCAGCACCAGTGCCTAAGGCCCAATTTTTCAGCCTCTGTTTAATAGGGGCGTGTTATTACAAATTTTTGATGCAATACTTTGCAGCAGGGCTCATTCCTGCGCTCCAACTAGAGTATCTGTGAGGGGTTGCAGTGTTGTGGCACCAGCACCAGTGCCTAAGGCCCAATTTTTCAGCCCCTGTTTAACAGGGGTGTGTAATTACAATTTTTCATGCAATACTTTGCAGCAGGGCTCATTCCTACGCTCCAACTAGAGTAACTGTGAGGACTTACAGTGTTGTTGCACCAGCACCACCACCACCAAAGGCCCAATTTCTCTGCCCCTGTTCAACAGGTGCATGTAATTACAATTCTTGATCTAATATTTCACAGCAGAGCCCGTTCCAGTGCCCACCAAGAGTAACTGTGAGGAATTACAGTGTTGTGGCAACACCACCACCAAAAGCCCAATTTTTCTGCCCCTGTTCAACACGTGCATGTAATTACAATTCTTGATCTAATATTTCACAGCAGGGCCCGTTTATGCGCCCACCAAGAGTAACTGTGAGGACTTACAGTGTTGTGGCACCAGCACCACTACCACCAAAGGCCC
This sequence comes from Aquarana catesbeiana, assembly GCF_042186555.1. Classification (NCBI taxonomy): domain Eukaryota; kingdom Metazoa; phylum Chordata; class Amphibia; order Anura; family Ranidae; genus Aquarana; species Aquarana catesbeiana. The sequence continues at coordinate 216,620,637 of NC_133325.1, read as the reverse complement.
AATTTTTCTGCCCCTGTTCAACACGTGCATGTAATTACAATTCTTGATCTAATATTTCACAGCAGGGCCCGTTTATGCGCCCACCAAGAGTAACTGTGAGGACTTACAGTGCTGTGGCACCACCACTACCACCACCACCACCAAAGGCCCAATTTTTCTGCCCCTGTTCAACAGGTGCATGTAATTACAATTCTTGATCTAATATTTCACAGCAGGGCCCATTCCAGCACCCACCAAGAGTAACTGTGAGGACTTACAGTGTTGTGGCAACACCACCACCACCAAAGGCCCAATTTTTCTGCCCCTGTTCAACACGTGCATGTAATTACAATCCTTGATCTAATGTTTCACAGCAGGGCCCGTTCTTGCGCCCACCAAGAGTAACTGTGAGGGCTTACAGTGTTGTGGCAACACAAACACCTAAGGTCCCAATTTCTGCAGCGTATATAGGGCAGGCCCCTACTTTCAAACATCCAACTTACAAACAACTCCTACTTGCAAACGGAAGGAGACAACAGAAAGTGAGATGAAATCTACCCCTAGGAAGGGAAATTCTCTCCTGTAAGAGTTAATATGGGTAAAACATGTCTCCTCTTCACTGATGCTTTATCAACAATTCTTGTTTCACTAAAAACCCCAAAATTGTCAAAAAACATTTGTCATTGGGACAGAAAGTGAGGTAAAATCTTCTGAAGAGGTGCACAGACAGCAAAACAAATGTCACAGGGGTGATAACCCTTCCCTATGTTTTCCAAAAAGCTTAAAATAGCACGGGAAACACGCGCCACTTTACAGGCATACTATAGACACCCCCCAGGTACAATATTTAAAGGAATATTTCACTTTTTTTCACTTTCAGCATCATTAAAATCACTGCTCCTGAAAAAATGGCTGTTTTTAAAACTTTTTTTGCATTGATACATGTCCCCTGGGGCAGGAACCGGGTCCCCAAACCCTTTTAGGACAATACCATGCAAATTAGCCTTTAAACTTAGCACTTTTGATTTTGAATGTTCGAGTCCCATAGACTTCAATGGGGTTCTAAAGTTCGTGCAAATTTTCGGTCTGTTCGCAGGATCTGGTGCGAACCGAACCGGGGAGTGTGCAGCTCATCCCTACTTGCTACCTGCTATTTCCCAAGGTGTTGAAAAGTTGTTTTTGGTTATTACCCTATTACCGTAGGTTCAGATTAATTAAAAAAAAATGTATTATTTTTATTGTTCTCATCCTTTTAAAAATATTAGATACTGGTGATTGTGGTGTAACAGCCATCTTGCCAGTCTCCTGAGACTCAGACTCAGATTGAGGCATGGTTTTCTTCTGTATACTACATATTGCGATGAGTGCATCACCCATGCCCTAGGACAACATCAGATTGTGATTAAACATGCGTCGGGAGGAGTGGCGTGCTGGCATCATCAGGTTGTGATCCTGAGTGGACGGGTGTTCGCTAGCCAGCTGGCTTTTTACCTTGATGTTTTACTTTTCACTTCTCCTAAGTGTAATTTTCTATTTTTACTAAACCTGTGTGATACAATTTACACTATGGTGAGCTCCTTTCTTTTTTGGGGGGTCTTTCTCCATGACTACTGAGTAATTGAGTCTTCCTGGTCGATTGGCGAGTGTTGCTGCCCTATCATATCAAGTATCTGTCTGTGAGCTGCCATCCCAATTCCTCCTGGATAAAGGCCCTGGCTGGATTGATAGCTGCAGGCTTATGATAGCTTGCCTTCCGGTAAGCACCCACTTTACGAGTCTGTGTTGAAAGCTGTTTTAAGGTCACCAAGATTATTCACATTCATCTGTGCTTTATGGACTGATTATTGTTTATCACTGTTTTTTTTTATTTAGCGCAGCACCTTCTAATCCAATTTTTTACTTTGTGTGTGTATCTCACCTTGAGCTGATGCTTATCTATATATATTTTTTATCACTTAGTGTGGTATTCTCCAATTTTTGTATTTTAAACACAGTGATTGCATCCTGTGAATCTGTTCCTGCAGCTTCAGTATTGACTTCTGTTTTTAGAGTCCCAATCAGAAATAATTCAATAACACCTGCTTCTTGTTTTTTTTGTAAAAACATAACCTGCTGTTTTTTCAATGGTACTTTTTTATATTTTCGAGATGTAAACAAAGTCAGATATTTTATGGTTGACTTTTATATTGGATGAATTGATACGTCCCAACAGATTATATGAAATAAAGAAAATGCAGAAACAGACTTGTTGTGTAAGATATCTGGCACAGAAAACAAGTCACCAAGTAACCTCAAGGCTACTTTTAGTTTCTGCTGTGCATGTTGAGATTTTTTTAATGTCATTGTTTGTACTTAATATTTTTTTCCTCTTTAAGACAGCTTTCTGGTATGAAGTATGATAGCATTTTCCATGCCTTAAATCAAGTTGTCATCTGTGTCCTGTTTACTGTCTTCAGTTGCTCATACAGTACAGCCTTTCTAATTTTCTTGCTGCCTATTGCTTACTGTTTTAGATTATCTGTTACACAAATCACATTTTCAACAACAAGTCAATGATTTTTTTTACACCCAACAGGATGCCACCCACTAAATTTACCATATTTGCATTTTCCTGTATAATAATTTGTTGTAACGGGTACCATGGTTTTATTCATTTCCATTAAGGCATTAACTCATCAACCCCAATCCGTCCGATTTTCTCCTACTTTATCCATTTTCAGATGATCCCTGAGAACTCATCTCTTCAGAGAAGCCTATCTGGCCCCCACCTAACAACTGTACATTTATCTTCTCAATCAGCACATCACCCACAGTTATTACCTCTTCTATCTCTTGACCTTCCCTCTTAGATTGCAAGCTCTAAGGAGTAGGGCCCTCTGATTCCTACTGTATTAAAGTGTATTGTATTTGTACTGTCTACCCTCAAGTTGTAAAGCGCTATGTAAACTGTTGGCGCTATATAAATCCTGTATAATAATAATAATAATAATAATAATAATAATAACTCTGTGACACAAAGTTACATAGTTTATAAGGTTAAAAAGACACAGGTTTATCCATTTTAATACATGTACATGTGTGTGTGATTTTTATTCTGTAACAATTCCCATAACCCTATATATTCTGCATCCTGAAGAAGACATCTAAAAGTTTTTTGACGTTTTGGGACTTGCAGCTAGTACAATTTCCTAGGGAAGAGAGTTCCACATTTTGACTGCCCTAACAGTAAAAAATCCTTTTTGTAAACTAAGGTTAAACCTACTTTCTTCTAAGTCCAAATCGTGCCCACATTTCCACTCTGGGACCTTACAGTAAACCGTTTATTACAGATACTGAACTCACTTTTGATATATTTGTACATTGTAATGATATCCTCTCCTAAACACCAAATTGTGAATAATTGTAATCTATGTACTGTAATGTACTAATTGATTTTCATAGCTGTGGCTCTCCTCCCCCCCTATTAATTGTGTTACCATTTTCTGAACTCTTTCTAATTCAACAACATCTTTCCTATTTTTAAAGGGGTAGAATTGTTGAGTTATCTCTTGAAGGTATGTTCTTTTTAATTCAGGACAGTATTTTGCTACCTTTAACCAAAATAAAGAAAATCTTGTAGCCACAATGGTCCTGTGCCAAACGTGTGCTAATCTCCTGCTGCAAGCGTAGATCATGTTTTTTATACCGCATATACCCCTTTGTGGGAAGTGTTTTATTAATAAATTACCCAACAATATTACACCATATAGTCTTTTCTCTTATTTATACATGGTGCTACATTGAATCAAGCTGGAGAGTTACGTCTGGTATCAGTATTGAGCCCGGGGGTGGCTCCAAAGCGTGATTTGACTCAGGGTAGCAGCTGGGTCACACGCACTGGTGAGCATATTAGCCTAAGGGGGCCACTGGAGTGCACCGGAGCATGGTTTGCAACACCTAGGATGTATGAGCATGACGGATGACACCATATATGGACACTATTTTTATGCACAGATTTGATATTGCTATATGAGACTGTTTCACTCATCACTTTGTCATCAAGTATTATGCCATCTGTGATGTCTATTATGGAGCACTAAGCACCTTTTGCATTTGTTTATGCACTTCACCATTTGCAATATGGATTATTGATGCTTTTTAGATTTACTATTATTATTATTTATTTATTTGTATGCACATTGCACTTTTGCACATTAGACTTATAGGATCATATTTATCGTCTTTATTTATAAGTTTTGAATTTTCTCTTTTAGTACATAGGAGTACTGGGTTCATTCTAGCGCAGTGCATATTTTTCATTATTTTGCTACCTTTGTTAGCTGTGGCTTGGAATTGCATGCTATTGCTAAGTCTATGATCTACAAGTACCGCATATATTTTTCTATCACTGAAATTTTAAAGTTACTCTGTCAATTAAAAAAAAAACAAGTTGGTATGAAGAGCTATGGGCTATACAAAATACACCAACTAGCCAGCGTAAAAATACTTAAAACGTTTCAATGTGTAGGTCAAAACAGAAGTTTACATTGATTAAAGCCTTATAGCAGAAAAAGTGGTTCATTAAGTCTGCCATCCTAGATCATCCAGCATATTGGATCTTGGTGACATTTAGGTATCCTAGAATATTGGTTAAATATTTCAGAAAGAGCTCCCACTTAAGGACAGGAATTATTTAAAAAATGTTTCAAAAAGTAGGGATCTGTATTAGAATCTGGCAGTACAGAAAGGTTAAGGTTTTGGTTTATTCAGCAGAGTGCATACTTTTCATAATTACTTATTTTTTTAACTTTAAAAGCTTGAACAACAATGAATACAGAGAGAATTTACTTTCCAAAATGGTCTGGAACATTAGAGAATTTTCTCAGAATTATTTGTGTCTCAGATGATGGATATTCATTAACAGGGCTATATTTTTGTAAACATATACTAATCATATTTAGCCCAAATAAATAGGTAGGTGGAAACAGTGATTACAAAGCTATAAACAGTAAACTAGCTGTTCATTCTGAAGCCAGTCATGCATAGATAGAATTTTTTAAGAACATTCTTAGGAAAAGTCTTAGGAAAATTTGTATGACAATTCTCAGAACATGCCTTTGTTGTTCAAAAGATTTTGTTTGCTTTTAACATTTGATTTAGGAATGAATGGACTTTTGAATTAAAACCACATACACTGTTAGAAATGTGTTCATTTGAGAAAGATTTTCCAACCTGCTCCTTCAAATTTTCTCATCATAATAGTAAACAAATGTTGTTTTTGACCCTCTAATGATTAGAAAAAGGAAGAAACTTTCCTAAAACCTTCTTTTCCCAGGATTTTTTTTTAAGTCCTTCCCATCTATGGCCAGCTTTAGTGTTGATTTTACCTGCACTGAATCCTAGCAGTATCCTCAAATCAATGGAACATAGGACAGGGATCTCCAAACTACGGCCCTCCAGCTATTGCGGAACTACACGTCCCATGAGGCAAATCTAAAACTTTGACATTCACAGACATGACTAGGCATGATGGGAATTGTAGTTTCTGAACAGCTGGAGGGCCATAGTTTGGAGACCCCTGCTATAGGAGATTTACCATGCACTTACAAAGGACATGCACCGCTGGTGATAACATTATCAAACATATTCAATTATTACCCCTGCATATTCATTATTCTATTGTGCTATAATTTAAAATCTACAAATTGGTGCTAGCTGTTTGTTTATCCATTGCTGCATAGCCTGAGCGCAAATGTTCCACATTATTGTATAGTCAGCTCTGCATAGAAACCAATCAGCTTCAAGGTTTTTTTGCCAAAGCTTAATTGAACAGGCTGAAGCTAGAAGCTGATTGGCTACCATGCACAGCTGCACCAATTTTTGCACTCTCCTGTTTTAGGCTCGATTCACACCTATGCATGTTGCTTTTGAGCGTTTTTGGAGGTTTTTTTTTCATGCTTGGCACGTTTTTGAGCAGTGTTTTTGTAGCGTTTTTGCCGCGTTTTTGCCGCGATTTGCGTTTTGCGTTTTTTTTTTTTTTTTTCATTTTTTTTTACAGTCTTAAAAAAAATTACAAAAAAAAATAAATAAAAAAAAAAAAAAAAAAACGGCAAAAACGCACCAAAAACGCTGCAAAAACGCTGCAAAAACGGTGCACTTGCGTTTTTGATGCTTGTCCATTGAAATCCATTACATGCAAAACGCTGCTTTTTGCATGAAAAAAAGTCCCCGACCCTTTCCAAAAACGCAGAGATACAAAAAAGCATTGATGTGAACATGTTCCATAGGAACCCATGTTAAAAAATTCCCATGCATTTCTGCAAAATGCAAAATGCATCAAAAAACGCGCTAGTGTGAATGGAGCCTAAGGCTGGATTCACACCTATGCAGTTTTAGTGCTTTTTGCATTTTGCAGATTTGTCCATTTATCATCTTTTTCTATGGAACACGATCTGTAGTGGAAATCTGCAAAATGCAAAAAGCACAAAAAATGCATAGGTGTGAATCCAGCCTAAGTAAATCAACCCCTATGTATGCAGGGAAAAGTTGCGAACAGAAGAAAGAATTGCTATGGTGTACAAATTTGGTTTACAATTTTTAAAAGAATTGCTAGCATCTCCAGGGGTGTAAAAGTTTACATCTTGAGCTGGATGTAGTTTGATTTTTTAATTTTCACAGAGGTAGTAGACATCAGATCACAATGAAAACTAAGAGGCTATATGCTAGATAATTATTAATTAACCCTGTCATTGTTTTTACCTTAGGTATTCATTTGATGCATAGGTAAACCAGAGGACAAAAACTAATAAAATTGCAACTTACGGGTCCTTAGATGTGGTGGCTGCATTTGTTATTTTTATTCACACTTTTTCCATTATTTTAACCTGGTAATCCTTTATTATCACACTTCCTGTCATACAGTGACAACCATAATGAGCAGCCTTGTCACCCTAGAAGAGAAAGTGAGTTAGGATTACATAACACCTCAAACCTCTTGTCAATAATAGAGGGAGGTGTTTTGTAGTCCATTGAAATAACAGGGAAAATGCTTATGGTATATTTAACAGATCACAAGAAAGCAAATAAGAGGCTTTACATTCACATCAACATTTAGTAAACTGTGTATGCTAATCTGCTAATTCACTAAAAAAAACACATATTTACAGTGAAATAAAAGGAAAAATCATAATCTCTGTCCCATATACTTGGCTCTTCCAATTTGTAAAACTGCAAACCAGAGATGGATTAGAACAAAATGAAAGTCTAGGCAAGGTAGCAGCCTAAAGCTGGACATACATGGTTTAGTTTTTCCATTCAGCCAGTAGGCTGAATGAAAAAACGGAACCAATTCCCCCATTCGGTGAACACCTAAATTGTTGAAGCGTTAGACCATTTGTTTGGCCCGTGGAATGCCCCACAATGCACTCCACGCTGCACAGTGCATTAGAAGCCCTGACTGGCTGAAGCAATGAAGGCTTTGCCTATCAGGGCACAGAACACTATCAGAGCCATTATTGGAGAAAGTAATGATGACTGGCTTGATGCTCATAGACCCACCCCACACTATAAAATGTTCCTACTCAGAGCAACCATTTGAAGTGTGATATTGCAGTGGAGATAGACAGAACAGAGCTCTTGTGATTCTTTTGTGAGTGTAAAATTTCAGTGTAGTGTGAACATAGCAATAGTGCAGTATGAGTGTAGTGCGACCTTCCTTTTTTACTTTAGTGTCAATTTAGTGTGAAGGGCAGGTTTACTGCAGTATTTTTAAGAGTATCAGTTTAGTGTGTCAGGGCAGGTTTACTGCAGTATATTGAAGTGTGTCAGTGTAGAGTGTCAGGGCACTTTACTGCAGTATATTCAATTGCATTAGTACACTTTTACTGCAGTAAATTGAAGTGTGTTAGTTCACTTTTACTGCAGTATATTGAAGTCCCCTGACGCACTTTTACTGCAATAATTCGAAGTGCGTTAGTGCACATTTACTGCAGTGTATTGAAGTGTTTCAGAGCACTTTTACTGAAATATATTGTAGTGTGTTAGTGCACTTTTACTGCAATATATTGAAGTGCGTTAGTGAACTTTTACTGCAGAATATTGAAGTGTGTTAGTGCACTTTTACTGCAGCATATTAAAATGTGTCAGGGCACTTTTACTGCAATATATTGAAGTGTGTTAGGGCACTTTTACGACAATATATTGAGGTGCATTAGTGCACTTTTACTGCGGTATATTGTAGTGCGTCAGTGCACTTTTACTGCAGTATATTGAAATGCATCAGGGTGCTTTTACTGTAGTATATTGAAGTGCATTAGTGCACTTTTACTGCAGTATATTGAAGTGCGTCAAGGCACTTTTAGTGCAATATATTGAAGTGGGTTAGTGCACTTTTACTGCAGTATATTGAAGTGTGCCAGGCCATTTTTACTTCATTATAGTGAAGTCTGCCTGGGCACTTTTACTGCAGTATATTGAAGTGCATTGGTGCACTTTTACTGCAGTATATTGAAGTGCATCAGAGCACTTTTGCTGCAATATATTGAAGTGCATCAGTGCTCTTTTACTGCAGTATGATGACGTGCATTAGTGCACTTTTACTGCAGTATATTGAAGTATGTTAGTGCAGTTTTACTGCAGTATTATGTAGTGTGTCAGTGGAGTGTGTTTGTGTAGTGAGTCCTCAAGTTAAGGCGCACTGAACACCATTTTCTATTGATTGAAGTGCATCCAAGCACACATTTCCTTGTCCCTAATACATTTCGGTCTGAGAGGCCAACAAAGGGAGGCAAACATTCCTATGGAACTGTGAGGGGACCAGCAGTGTCTGTGTCTACAGGCAAAGGTGATACTTCATATTCCCATCACACACGTTCCTGGATAAGCTCTCAAAGTTTGGGTGCTGCAGCAACAACCAGCTGGATACTGGTTCAAATCACAAAGTAGATATTTGCCAGCACCCCATGGATCAACACAAAGTATCATCCAAACGGATAGTTTATTGCATGATCACAACACAAGGAGAGTGCAACATTTTGGAGTCATGCATGCCCCCTCGTCAGGCATGTGTCATCACAACAGGGGGCCCTGCATGACTCCGAAACATTGCACTCTCCTTGTGTTGTGATCATGCAATAAACTATCCGTTTGGATGATACTTTGTGTTGATTCATGGTGTGCTGGCAAATATCTACTTACAGGCAAAGGTGGATGTGGTCTGTCCTCGGGTAGGGTACCATTTCCTCTTTTTAGTGATGTTGTTTGTGCTATTCAGCCACAGCATGCAGAGGTGGTGGTGGACTGGCTTACTATCCTATCCTCATCCTCCCCATCCTCTATCTCCCAAGCACAGACCAGTGTCCAGTCCCAGCAGCTGCCAGAGTGACTTATTCTGCTTCCTTGTCCACAGCTACTCCTGCTGTAGCCCCAGCATCATGCATGGAGAAGTCAGCTGAGTTATTTGAACACAGTGTCAGCCACTTACTCCTTAATGATGCACAGCCATTACTTGATTCAGATATTGGTTCTGAGGTTGAGGAAGGCAGGAACATGAGCCTACAGACAGGGGAGAACACTGATAAATAACAAATTGTCAGTCATGTTCCCCCAGCCACAGCATATTGCCAAGTTGGCTCCAGTGATGATGGGGATTGAGGGAATGATGATGATGAGGTCACTGATGCAACTTGGCTACTAGATAGTTGATGGAGAATGTGATGAGTCTGAAGCATTATGGGTGGAACTATACATAGGGTGCATACTACAAAAGTTATCATTGGAGTTTGTTATAGACCTCCCAGTGTTAATGAGGAAGTGGAGACTCAGATCCTTGCACAGATGGAAAGGGCTGCAAGGGCTGGGACAGTAATAATGAGGGATTTTAACTACCTGGAAATTGACTAAGTAATGGCACTGCTGGGACAGTTTAAGGGCAAAAATGTGTAAACCAATTACAAGACAATTTTATGGTCCAGTTTATTGAGGCCCCGACTAGGAATAACGCTCTGCTGGACCTGGTAATCTCAAACCAGTACCAATATTCATATATTATTATATATTCATATAAAAGAACATCTGGGTAGCAGTGACCATAAGATGATATAATTTAATGTTAGCAGTAAGCAACACACACATATGGGAAAGATAAAAACACTTAACTTTAAGAGAGCAAATTTTCCAAGGATGAGGGCTGCTCTCCAGCACTTAGGCTGGAGGGGAATATTAGCATCAATGGACTCTGAACAGAAATGGGAATTCTTCAAAAAGACTGTATGCGAACATATTCCTATGGACAGTACATTTAAAGGGCTAAAAATAAAACCTTCAGTAAAAGATACAGGGTCTGGGATTAAAAGTACAATTTCTGTCTTTGCAGATGACACCAAGCTAAGCAGTGGATTAACGTCCTTACAGGATGTCTCCAGTTTACAAGCCAACCTCAATGCACTGTCTAATTGGGCAACTAAGTGCAAATGCGGTTTAATGTTGATAAATGTAAAGTTATGCACTTGGGGGCTAAGAATAAGCATGCATCATACATACTAGGGGGAGTACAACTGGGGGAATCCATAGTGGAGAAGGATCTAGGGGTTTTGGTAGATCATAAGCTCAATAATAGCATGCAATGCCAAGCTGCGGCTTCCAAAGCGAGCAAAGTTCTTTCTTGTATTAACCACTTCAGCCCCAGAGGATTTTACCCCCTTCCCGACAGAGCACTTTTTGCGATTCGGAACTGCATCGCTTTAACTGACAATTGCGCGGTTGTGCGACCTTCTACCCAAACAAAATTGACGTCCTTTTTTCCCACAAATAGAGCTTTCTTTTGGTGGTATTTGATCTCCTCTGTGGTTTTTATTTTTTGCGCTATAAACAAAAAAAAAGCAACAATTTTGAAAAAAAAACAATATTTTTTACTTTTTGCTATAATAAATATCCCCCAAAAATATATAATAAAACTATTTTTTCCTCAGTTTAGTCCGATATGTATTCTTAAGAAAAATTGGATGACTCACGCTATGTGAATCGATATATGTGTGACCGGTTCGTCACACAAAGTACTAAATACACAATATCAGTGAATATATATACTGTCTGTGTAGTGATATATCACAATCAGTGCAAACAATTCACAAAAAATGATCAATAAAAACATAAATCATCCGTGCAATAATATATCGCAATCAGTGCAGACGATTTAAAAAAATATATAGTCCAAACAACATATACTGAAAAAACCATGTGAAGAAATCAAAAATAGTCCAAAAAAAAAGGAACCCAAGACAAGGTGAGTTGGTGATTACAGGTTTTTCAACCGCATGGAACCTCAAATGTGTAGAACCACCACCAAAAGTAAGAGCCTGGCCGCTTACCAGAACCCCATGACCCCCCGTTACAGAGGGTCTAAAAGGGCTTTTGAGATCCTAGTGGTCCGGACTTCCCAGGAACGAAGATGGAACAAAAGGTGGGAGTGAAAACTGGAAAAGGGCGTCAGGTGCTGGAGTAGGGATGGATGGATCCACGAGAAGGGGCCTCAACCCTCAACATATTGGTGTCATCATAGGAGAGAAGAAAGGGAGGGCTCCCATAGTGTAAAATCAGATGATAATTTATTATAGAAAAAAACGTAAACACTCACATGTAGGTAAAACAATCAACATCATCAATTGGAAAAACGAACTGTGGCACCGGCCGGATGACCACAGATAGCTCGTCCTGTTGAAATTACAGCCACAGTGGGAGGTGGTGCGATGATGCCGCTCAGCCCTGTCTGCCATAATGTCGCAGTCATGATAAAAATCACAGATCACCGCCATTACTAGTAAAAAAATAATAATAGTAAAAATGCTATAAATCTCTCCCCTATTTTGTAGATGCTATAACTTTTGCTCAAACCAATCAATATACACTTATTGAGATTTTTTTATTACTGAAAATATGTAGAAGAATACATATTGGCCTAAACTGAGAAAAAAATTTTTTTTTTTTTAAATAATTGGGGATTTTTATTATAGCAAAATGTACAAAATATTGTCGCTCTTTTTTTGTTTATAGCACAAAAAAATAAAAACCACAGAGATGATCAAATATCACCAAAAGAAAGCTCTATTTGTGGGAAAAAAAGGACATCAATTTTGTTTGGGCACAGCGTCACACGACTGCTCAATTGTCAGTTAAAGCGACGCAGTGCCCTATCGCAAAAAAATGATCTGGTCATTGAGCAACCAAATCTTCCTGGGCTGAAGTGGTTAATGGTGTTGGCAGTCCCATACATTCAATTACCATAAACAATTTTTTTCTCTGCTATTATTGAGCTTGTGATCTACCAAAACCCCCAGATCCTTCTTCACCATGGATTTCCCCAGTTGTACTCCCCCTAGAGTATATGATACATGCATAGTCTTAGCCCCCAAGTGCATAACTTTACATTTGTATTAGTGCAGTTGGTATAGTATATATAATACAGTTCAGAGTATATAGTGTAGTCCGTATAGTATATATATATATATATATATATATATTACAGTTCAGTGTGTATAGTGCAGTCCGTGTAGTATATATAATACAGTTCAAAGTATATAGTGCAGTCAGTGTAGTATATATAATACAGTTCAGAGTATATAGTGCAGTCCGTGTAGTATATGTAATACAGTTCAGAGTACATAGTGTAGTCTGTGTAGTAAATATAATACAGTTCAGAGTATATAGTGCCATCAGTGTAGTATATATAATACATTGCAGGGTATATAGTGCAGTCAGTGTAGTATATATAATACAGTGGAGAATATATAATGAAGTCAGTGTAGTATATATAATACAGTGCAGGGTACATACTGCAGTGCAGAGTATATAATACAGTGTATTGAAGTTGTTAAGGGAAACCTTGTGACAGAATTAAGAAAAAAAACGGCATGAGGCCCTTTGGGTCTGGTATAGATTTTAAGGGAAACTCCACGTCAAAATTTAAAAAATTGGCGTGGAGTCCCCCCCAAAATCCATACCAGACCCTTATCCGAGCAAGCAGCCTGGCAGGCCAGGAAAGGGAGGGGAAGAGCGAGCACCCTCCACCCCTCCTGAACCATATCAGGCCGCTTGCCCTCAACATGGGGAGGATGCTTTGGGTTGCCCCCCAAAGCACTTTGTCCCCATGTTGATGGGGACAAGGGCCTCTTCCCGACAACCCTGGGTGGTGGTTGTCAGGGTCTGTGGGCAGGGGGCTTATCGGAATCTGGAAGTCCCTTTAACAAGGAGACCCCAGATCTCGCTCTCCCATGTAAATGGGTATCGGGTACATTGTACCCCTACCCATTCACCAAAAAAAGAATCAAAAAGTAAAAACCACAAAAGACAGTTTTTGACAATTCCTTTATTAAAAAACAAAAAAAGTGTCCGCAATCCATCTATCTTCAATCACGGTGCCCAATGGACCCAAAAAATAGAGAAAATGTAAAAAGCTCTGCCTCGATGGGAGGCCTCCCAGTGACTGCTGTCTCTTGTTTGACATCTGCTATATAGGCAAGGGCGGGGCCACCCAGTGACATAACTGAGTGACCCATTCTGACATCATGTGACATCATGTGATGTCAGAGGGGGCGGGGTCATCCAGTTACATCAGTGGGTGGCCCCGCCCTTGCCTATATAAAAGCTGTTAAAGCAAAAAGACAGCAGTCGCCAGGAGGCAGAGTTTTTTCATTTTTTCTATTTTTCGGCCCGTCGGGCAGCGTTATTGACGATGGATGTACATCATGGGATTTTTTTCTTTTTTAATAAAGGAATTATCAAAAACTGTCTGTTGTGACTTTTACTTTTTGACACTTTTTTGGTGAATGGGTGGGGGTACAATGTACCTGATACCCATACACATGGGGGGCGGGATCTGGGGGCCCCCCTGTTAATGGGGGCTTCCAGATTCTGATAAGCCCCCCATATGCAGACTCTGACAACCACAGCCTAGGGTTGTCGGGAAGAGGATCTTGTCCCCATCAACATGGGGACAAGGCGCTTTGGTGTGGGGGGTGCAGAGATATATAATGTACATTTAGGAAATAATCCAGGCCTTTTTTAAAACTATCCACTGAGCTTGCCAGAACCACCTGTGGAGGGAGTCTATTCCACATTTTTACAGCTCTTACTATGAAGAAACCTTTCCATATTTGGAGATTAAATCATTTTTCCTCTAGACGTAAAGAGTGTCCCCTTGTCCTCTGTAATGAACTTAAAGTGAATAACTCAACACCAAGTTTACTATATGGACCTCTTATGTATTTGTACATGTTGATCATATCCCCCCTTAACCACTTCAGCCCCGGAAGAATTTACCCCCTTCCTGACCAGAGCGTTTTTTGCAATTTGGCACTGCATCATTTTAACTGACAATTGCGCGGTTGTGCGACGCTGTACCCAAACAAAATTGACGTCCTTTTTTCCCTACAAAACACAATATTTTGTACTTTTTGCTATAATAAATATCCCCATTTTTTTAAAAAAAAGCTATTTTTTTCTCAGTTTAAGCCGATATGTATGCTTCTATATATTTTTGTTAAAAAAAATCGCAGTAAGCATATATTGATTGGTTTTCACAAAAGTTATAGCGTCTACAAAATAGGGGATAGATTTATAGCATTTTTATTATTTTTTTTTACTAGTAATGGCGGTGATCTGTGATTTTTATCATGACTGCGACATTATGGCAGACACATCGGAGACTTTTGACACATTTTTGGGACGATTGACAATTATACAGAGATCGGTGCTATAAAAATGCACTGATTACTGTATAAATGTCACTGGCAGGGAAGGGGTTAACACTAGGGGGCACTCAAGGGGTTAATTGTGTTCCCTGACTGTGTGTTTACACACATATGCCCCTGTTCTGCCTCTCGTGCCAGCGATCGCTCGTGGCCAGCTGTCATGACGACCGTCTGCCATTAGCATCAGCACCCCTGCAGTGCATCGGACGCCTGCTATCCCACTTAAAGGAGCCGACGTATAGCTACGATGGATCACAGGAAGGTGCCGACCTGCCGCAGTATAATGATCGCGGCTGGTCAGCAAGCGGTTAAAACATGAAAAAAGGAAACATGCAACAAGTGCAACAGGGTCCACCCCTTTGGACATTTAAGGCAGAAATAGGAGTAATGGAGTAGGTAAAAGGCAGCAGAGTGCAACTTTTATTGAGTACACAATATGTAATAAATTTTATATACATGAACAGTGACATTAAAATATACAAGGTATACCAATGAACCAGTTAATACATAGATACATATATCAAACCCAAGGCTAATAATCCAGGCACTGCCAGAGTCAAGCTGAGGTCAGTCCGTGAAGATTTGTAGCATACATCCCGACATGTTTCGGAAATGTATTGGTATATATTTTTTTCTTCATCAGGGTGGGTTTACATTTGGGTGACTTTATCTTTATCTGCAACATAGATACAGTTACATAGTATTCATACTGTAATGCATAAAAGGCAAGTCGTTTTGCATAGTGAACTAAATGGTTTTTTAGGCTTAAAAGTACTTACATACAGGGTTTATTGGAAATGGCAAAAACAATCGTGAAAATTCCACGTTGGCTGAGAAAGACTGCACGGTCAACATGGGTGGACAGGTATGCAACTCCAGGCCAGCCACTGATTCACATCCATAAGAGACACTCTGATGGCTACACCAGAAGAGAGGTATTACTGTCTAAAAAGACCATAAAAGTAAAAAGTCAATCAGGGTTTTCAGATTACTACACAGACACAACCAGTGTGCATGTGGCAGCAAAGCAGAGGCATATATTGCCCAGAATTGCCTGTAATTGAATAGTACATTACCTTTCAGTATAATGGTGGAAGCGCAGACACCAGAGCGGCCGTGCTCAGACCGAGACATGCCAGCTGTGTGTGAGCACTGTTATAAGGGGATACACCTGATGGGGGAGCCAATCCCCACAGGGGGTGGTGCTGGTTGTCCGGCGTCATTTGTTTTTTGGAAAACAGCTAATGCCGGACTCAGAGTATCTCCCTGATGTGGAAGCGTGTGGCATAGCCAGGCCCCTCGTCATCACACCCCGGTGAAAGGAAGTCTCTGTCTGTGTCAAAGACACATCGGGGACAGGTAGGAGCTCCTCCCCACAAATATGGCCTGCATGGAGACAGGAATAATCCCTGTCATCCACCAGCCATGCACAGGTGGACCCTCCCGCCGGGTGGTGTGAAAGAACAAGGCAGCCCAGAAAGCACCACCCAGTGGACCGGATGGAAAATGATAGCCAACGTGTTTACAATGCAGAAACATCATGACCACAAAGAACAAAACAAAAAAATAGAAAATAAATAAATAAATGAATAATTAAATGAATGAAAAATAATAAAAAAGAAAATGAGGATAAGATTGTAAAAGGAGGGATAAAATGGCATGGTGGTTGAATTGTCAAATGGAGACAATTCGCAAAAATTATTTATCCATAATGTATACATGCAATTATTGTAAGGGTCAGCTGGTCAGTGGTCAAGTGCGCCCTCAAACCTCACTCCTTGCTCGAGCTGGACTGGGACAACAAGAAGATCTTTCAAGCGATTGGGTAATCAAGACACCATACACTGTGATGGGTTATCAAGAGTACAATGTATTATAGGAAGTTCACATGTTATATAGGACAACAACATTATACATCAGTAGGGGCAGACTAAGGGGCAGTCCCCTAGTCTAACCAATCACAAGAGTACAAGTATCACAAGTTACATATTATATGACATATATGTATTTGCGTAGTATTCTGCCCAGATATATACTTAAAAAGTCCCTTATCTAAATATACCCTCTTAACTTAAATTCTTAGAAGCTGAATAATATGGAAATAACCTTTCAAGATACTCTCGGTCATGGACCATTGGCTTCAGGCCCAGGTGTGCGGTAAGATGAACTAGCTAGTTCCCGTATATCTATTCAAAGGTTATTACCGCAAATACTTTCCTGTTTTGCACCTGTGCAGCCAGCCTGCTAGTAAATTTCCTTTTGACATTATAAAAGCCTTGTGATAGCATTTCATATAGCATGTGTCAAAAGTTCGGACCCCTTATCTAAAGTATACAGTGAACCAAAGTGCAGCCATTTTCCTTACAATTATGAGGACAATGATATGCACACAAGATTATATTGTGAGAGATACATCACAGTATAGGAAGATCATAATGTCACTAATCATAGTGTCCTCGTAGTATCAAAAGGGACATTTATATAACTGATGGATCTGTGAAGCCATGGTATAAATGATATAGCATAGAATGGGAGAGTTGAGATGTAATTAAAGCCGGGATGTTGAAGGGGGAGCTATAAATTTAATTCACAGCCCCCTGAAACAAAGCCCGGAAGGAAAGATTTAAAGTTGAATGCCTCATTTAGGTCAGGTGGTGAAGTGACCCTTAAATGAAATATCCATCTCAACTCACATTGGAGAAGATGCCTATTAAAGTCACCACTAGGGATGGGCTATCTGTTCGAGTCGTACATGAGTTCGACTCGAACATTGGCTGTTCACCCGTTTGACGAACAGCAAACAATTTGGGGTGTTCGCGGCAAATTCGAAAAGCTGTGGAACACCCTTTCAAATTCTATGGGAGAAATCTAAAGTGCTAATTTTAAAGGTTAATATGCAAGTTATTGTCATAAAAAGTGTTTGGGGACCTGGGTCCTGCCCCAGGGGACATGTATCAATGCAAAAAAAAGTTTAAAAAAATGGCCGTTTTTTTGGGAGCAGTGATTTTAATAATGCTTAAAGTGAAACAATAAAAGTGAAATATTTCTTTAAATTTCATACCTGGGGAGTGTCTATAGTATGCCTGTAAAGTAGCGCATGTCTCCCGTGTTTATAACAGTCCGAGAGTTCCCCTTAATATCCATACCAGACCTGAAGGGCCTGGTAATGGAATTTTGGGGGACCCCCACGCATTTTTAAAAAATGTTTCAATGACTTTCAATAACTTTTATGTAGGGTTGTCCCGATACCACTTTTTTAGGACCCAGTACAAGTACCGATACTTTTTTTCAAGTACTCGCCGATACCGATTACCGATACTTTTTTTTTAATGTCGCGTGACAGTGTTTTTTTTTTTTATAACAGTGTTTTCTTTTTTTTTTGGGGGGGGGGGGTGAACAGTGTATGTATGTGTGTTTTTTTTTTTTTAATTTTTTTTTTTACAATAATTTTTTTTTATTCTTTATATGTTTTTTTTTTTTTTTTAATCAGCCCCGTTGGGGGGCTTTGGTGAGATATCAGGGGTCTTAACAGACCTCTGATATCTCCCCCTTGAGACAGAGAAAGAGACAGAGGATAGAGATTCCCCAGTCCCTTTCTCTGCAGCCTTAGCTGCACTGAGAATGAATGGAGAGAAGACAGCAGCTCCTCTCCATTCATAAACTCACACATCGTAATCACAGGAGATTACAATGTTTCAGTTATGTGAATGGACAGAGTCAGCTGACTCTGTCCATTCACAAAGGAAGGAGGAGGAGGACGGCGGAACGGAGGGGGAGAACGGAGGGGGACAGAGAAGGAGAGGGGAACGGAGGGGACAGCGGAGAGTCACAGGGAAGGAGAGAGGAACGGAGGGGGACAGCGGAGAGACACAGGGAAGGAGAGAGGAACGGAGGGGGACAGCGGAGAGACACAGGGAAGGAGAGAGGAAGGGAGGGGGACAGTGGAGGGGGACAGAGGAAAGGAGGGAGCATGGAGGAGGATGCAGTGACAGTCAGCGGTGACCGATCACCGCTGTATGTCACTAAAGCCGATGAAAGGGGGAGAATCTTGTAACTCCCCCACGCGCCGATCACAGCTGTCTTCCAGGTATCAGGGGAAGCATCGGGAGCATTTGCCCGAGTACAAGTACTTGGGCAAATGCTCGGTAACAGTGCCGATACCGATACTAGTATCGGTATCGGGACAACCCTACTTTTATGTGTATTGTCAGGACCGACAATTCATTAATAGCCGGCACTAGCGTTAGCACTTTTAAATTACTTTTTTTTCCTTTAGAAATGTCATTTTGCTCTCGGACTGTTATAAACACGGGAAACATGCGCTACTTTACAGGCATACTATAGACACCCACCAGGTATGAAATTTAAAGGAATATTTCAACTTTATTGTTTCAGTTTAAGCATTATTAAAATCACTGCTCCCGAAAAAATGGCCGTTTTAAAAACTTTTTTTGCATTGATACATGTCCCCTGGGGCAGGACCCAGGTCCCCAAACACGTTTTATGATAATAACTTGCACATTAACCTTTCAAATTAGCAATTTTGATTTTTCATGTTTGTGTCCCATAGACTTTAATGGTGTTTGCCTGTTCGCATGTTCTGGATGCAAACCGAACAGGTGATTGTTCAGCCTATCCCTAGTCACTACCTCTGAAGTTAAAATGTATATGGTCAAGTGCCAGGAAGTGTACCTTAGGGATAGATTCTGGGTGAACTGATGCCACGCGGTGGCCAATGGGGACATCGGCCATAAACTCATGTAGGAGATCATCTGGTCCGTCCCAAATTATGAACACATCATCTATGTAGCGATGCCATGTGAGTACATAGCCCATATACATAGACAGCGAGTCATTGGTAAGCAGTGAATGTTCCCGGTCCCGCAGGTACAGGTTGGCGTACGATGGGGCACAGCACGTCCCCATCGGCATCCCCTGTACCTTGAGGTAGTGGTAATCATCAAAGCAAAAGGCATTATGGTAAAGTATAAATTCTAGAGATGTTAAAATAAAATCGGTGTAAGTGGGTTAACATTCACTAGATTGTGACAATACACGACGTATTACTTCAAGGCCCTTCTCATAAGGAATGGTGCTATACAGGGCCTCAACATCTATAGTGACCAATTGAGTATTGTCCTCAATGTGCATATCTATAATGATTTGCAGAAAATGAATAGTATCACGTACATAAGATGACATACATGTTACAAAGGGTTTAAGATGGCTGTCCACTACATGACTAAGATTTTCAGTTAGGTTGCCACACCCAGATATGATGGGTCTACCTGGGGGATTTGTAGAATACTTGTGTAACTTAGGCAAAGCATTAAAGGTGGCTTCCCTAGGGAAGCCCACTCTTATGAATTCCCATATTTGTTTGGATATGACATTATGGTAAAATGCTGCATCCACCATCAAATAAAAATCTTGGGTAAATTTGTCCAGCAACGACCTATGTATAGGTCGATACCATTCAGCATTACTGGGTATTTTTATACACATTTCAATGTAGTGGACGCTATTCATAACCATGACATTGCCACCCTTGTCAGAGGGTTTGATAACAATGTCATTGTTACAAGCCATCAAATCTAACGCCCTTTTCTCATCATGACTGAGATTGGCATGTGGTCCAGAAAAGTTTTTCATTTTCTGGATATCCGCAGGTACCAATTTTAGGAATACCACTCCATTATGATTAGAGCTAGGTGGAGGATATATAGTAGATTTCTTTTTTAAGGAGGGATCAATAATGTGTTATCCACAACTGCAAGGAGAGCCTCTATGTCAATTGAGTCAATTAGATTTTCCGGCTCATTTTTTTCCAATAATGATATCAAATTATCCAATGCATGTGTATCTTGATTAGTTTGGCCAGGTTCTAGTCCATGTTTCTTGGCATATAGACTTTTAAGCAGAATGTTGCATATGAAGAGATGGATGTCCTTAATGGCCTCCAATTTGTCAAGTGAGGCCATGTGCAAGCACAGCCATCTTATCCTGATTTAAAGTGGAGGGCCACCCTGGAAAAAAAAAAAAATCACCAAAAATCCTAAAAAAAAAAAAAAAAAAAAAAAAAAAATGTTAAACTTACCTAAACCCTTGTTTCTAGGTAGTCTTCCTAATCTGCCTCTTCCTCTTCCGCGGTGTGTTCTGCTCCTCGGTGAGCAGCCCCGTTGTCTTCTGGGAACTGTGTGTGTTCCCAGAACACCACAGGGCTATTCACAGAATGGAGCGTTGCGCCACTCGCGCGTGCACAGTAGGAAACTGGCAGTGAAGCCGCAAGGCTCCACTGCCTGTTTCCCTTACTTATGATGGCGGTGCCGGGACCCGAGACCCGAGGGACGGGTCAGCCTCGGTCGGCCAACATCGCGGGCACCCAGGACAGGTAAGTACTTATTTAAAGTCAGACTTTAAATTTTTTTTTGGACGGAATCCCGCTTTAAGGAATATGAGGACAAATTTACAACACTTAACGTAGTTTGTGCGTGTTGGGTTTGTGTATTTTGGGTGGGTGTGCTTGAGGCTTTTTTTGATGGGTCTGTATTCAACCCCCCATTTGATCTAAAAAAGTGCCTAGTGGTGGCTGTTGGGAACGTGGAGTGGATAGTGTGGTGAGTGATGTGTTTGAGGAAGATTTAGAGTGACTAGCCAATGCATGTGTGTCCGATGTGTCACTGTTTGTATTGTGATGAGAATGACTACCATGACTGTTACCTGACCGTGGGGGAGAACCCTCCATATTAAAGGAATCATCACGTGACTCGTCACCGTGACGGCAAAGTTTTTGTCGTCTCCCACCTTTGTGTTGGATGGAAGACTGGAAGAAAGAGGAAATGGGTGAGTGTACAGATAATTCGTGAACAACTGTGCGTCTATTTTTTTCAAAGCTCTAGGAACATTATTGGTATGATTTAACTACCGATTATAGGGTTTTACATCCTCAAAGGCCCTCTTATCACGCTGAAACATTTTATCCTTTTTGATCAAAATGTCTCTATTAAATTGTTCTAGGTGACCTTTTAATTTTTCTTCAAACTCAGTAAAGAGCATATGTGTCTATAAAGGTATCATTTGGTTTTCCAATTTCTCCAACTTGCCAATAAGTCATGCGTTTGCGGTATTCATCAATTAATAATGACATCATTGTTTTGGAACATAATTTCAAATTATCCTCCCAAGCAATTTTGAATACAGGGTCAATGTTGTCAAATGAAGTACTTTGGACTTCTGGACTTTGAGCCCAAAAGGGTTCAGGTTCTCAGTGATATAGTCCTCAAATGATTTAATGTGCCAATATAGTAGGGATTTTTTCTCCAAAGTTTGATTTAGATTGTAAAAAACTGATGCTAGTTCAGATTCATGCGTGAAGATTTGTAGCATATATTTTGGAAATTTATTGGTATATATTTTTTCCTTCATCAGGGATGGTTTACATTTGGGTGATTTTATCTTTATCTGCAACACAGATACAGTTACATAGTAATCATACTGTAATGCATAAAAGGCAAGTAGTTTTGCATAGTGAACTAAATGGCATGCAATGCCAAGCTGCGGTTTCCAAAGCAAACAAAGTCCTTTCTTGTATTAAGAGAGGTATAGACTCCAGAGAGAGAGATATCATTTTGCCCCTGTACAAATCATTAGTAAGACCGCATCTGGAATATGCAGTTCAATTTTGGGCACCAGTTCTCAAAAAGGATATCAGGGAACTGGAGAAAGTGCAGAGACAGGCAACCAAACTAATAAGAGGCATGGATGAGCTCAGCTATGAGGAAAGATTAGAGGAACTTAATCTATTCCCTCTTGAGAAGAGGAGATTAAGGGGGGGATATGAGCAACATGTGCAAATACATAAGTGGTCCATATAGTGAACTTGGTGTTGAGTTATTCACTTTAACCACTTCAGCCCCGGAAGGACTTACTCCCTTCCTGACCTGGCCATTTTTTGCAATACAGCACTGCGCCATTTTAACTGACAATGCGCGGTCGAGTGACACTGTACCCAAACAAAATTTACGTCCTTTTTTCCCCACAAATAGAGCTTTCTTTCGGTGGTATTTGGTGGTATCACCTCTGTGTTTTTTGTTTTGTGCGCTATAAACAAAAAAAGACAGATATAAATATCCCCCAAAAATATATAAAAAACAAATGTATTCATCAGTTTAGGCCAATACGTATTCTTCTACATATTTTTGGTAAAAAAAATTGCAATAAGAGTATATTGATTAGTGTGCGCAAAATAGGGGATAGATTTATGGCATTTTTATAATTATTATTATTATTATTTTACTAGTAATGGCGGCCATCTGCCATTTTTATTGGGACTGCGACATTGCGGCGGACAGATCGGACACTTTTCACACAATTTTGGGACCACTGATATTTATACAGCAATCAGAGCTATAAATAGCCATTGATTACTGTATAAATGTCACTGGCAGGGAATTGGTTAACACTAGGGGGCGATCAAGGGGTTAAATGTGTGTCCTAAGGAGTGATTCTAACTGTAGGAGGATGGGACTGCCTGGGGGATGAGACTGATTGTTGTTCCTAAGCAGTAGGAACAACAGATTGCTCTCCTCACCCATGACAGAACGAAGATCTGTCTGTTTACATTGACAGATCTCTGTTCTCTCCTTCTCAGGAGCAATCGCGGGTAGCAGGCAGCCATCGCAGCCACAGGCCACGCACACAGGCTCCTTTGTCACATGGCGGGCACACAAGCCACCCTATACTTCTTAAAGCTCCCGTCGTACAGCTATGGTGATTAGCACAGGAGTGCCATTCTGCTGCCGGGCGGGCAGTCGGCAAGCGGTTAAGGTCATCATAGAGGACAAGGCAGCACTCTTTACATCTAGAGGAAAAAAGATTTTATCTCCAAATACGGAAAGGTTTCTTCACAGTAAGAGCTGTGAAAATGTGGAATAGACTCCCTCCAGAGGTGGTTCTGGCCAGCTCAGTAGATTGCTTTAAAAAAGGCCTGGATTCTTTCCTAAATGTACATAATATAACTGGGTATTAACCTTTATAGGTAAAGTCGATCCAGGGAAAATCCGTTTGCCTCTCGGGGAATCAGGAAGGATTTATTCCCCTGCTGTAGCAAATTGGAGCATGCTTTGCTGGGGTTTATCGTCTTCCTCTGGATCAACTGTGGGTGAAGGATATATGGGATTGCATTTTTTTTTTGGTTGAGCTAGATGGACTTGTGTCCTTTTGCAACCTAACTATGTAACTATGTACTCTGAACTGCATTATATATACTATACGGACTGCACTGTATACTCTGAACTGCATTATATATACTATACGGACTGCACTATATACTCTGAACTGTATTATATATACCATATGGACTGCACTATATACTCTGAACTGTATTATATATACTACACTAACTGCACTATATACAGTCCCTGTATATAGCGTCCCTGAAGCGTCCCTGAAGACGTTCACTACGAAACGTACGTCGGAGCGGTACGTGGTCACATGTCCTATCATCCAACAACATCCGGATCCTTTGGCTGCCCCCCTGTGTAAGCTGGAACGCACGCCAGCATGGAGGAGACATGAAAGGCTTTTTTTGACTGCGAAGTCACCCTGACATGCAAGCAGCCCCAGTGCCGGGTAGGCACCCACCAATGTAAGCGGCCATTTGGCTTTTTAATTTGTTTACTTTTTTAATAAATGGTTTTACGCTATGGAGACTGTTTTTGTTTCCTATGTATCCTTATCCTATCTTGAATGAGCCTGACGGGAATGATCCATGCCTATAATACCAACCACAGCCCGGCCATCCATGTGAGCAGGCACAACCCTGCACAAGCGCTAGTGACTCTCTTTTTAACTAAAGGAGTCATTGGTATCTGGTAAGCAGATATCTACTACTTCGAGGTGTTTTCCTTTTCTTTTGTTTCTTTGGTGATGGAAAACCTTTTGTTTACAGCAACAAGATTGGGATAATATTGAAAGATATCACTTCAACTACTTCAATCACTTTTTTATGTGGACAATCAATCACTATATATGTTTTCACTAATGTGGGAACTTCAATGTGTAATCTAATTATGATTTGTCAATATTATGATTTTCATTATTTTGGTAACACAGGAGATATATTTATTTAGAGCACTTGAATAGTATGGTATCTAGCGCCCCCTAGCTTTCTTACATTTTCATTTTTTTGGTAATGCAGGAGATATATATATTTTTTTGGAGCACTTGAATATTATGGTATCTAGCGCCCCCTATCTTTCTTACATTCCTTTTTTTGATTATCTATTTTTTTGATTATTCAAAAATTGGGGAGCAGCTTACACTGATTGTTTATATATTTCCACAATTTTTTTATTGTTGGGAATGTTTTCTTACTAGATGTACCACCAGTATATGTAATTCTTATATATTATCTGCTATCGACACCACTGGCGCGAAGGTTTCTATTATTTTCTACAATATACTAACTACCTGCCTAATCTCCATTTATTCACTATATACAGCTGCCGTGTAAGCAGTAGCCTTATATAGTGTGGGGTGTGGACTTAGCCCCTGAGCTATGATTGGCCAAAAGGCACCTTGCCTTTGGCCAATCATGGCTCTCACAGCACATCATACTGTGATTGGACAAAGCATGCAGGTCAGGTGCATGCTTTGGCCAATCAGCAGCTGTCAATGCACTGCAATATCACAGTGCATTATGGGTAGCCACGTGGTGGGCGATCTTGCAGTGAACAGCTGATGTTCAAGTCGAACTTACGTTCGACTTGAACATCAAGCTCATCCCTAATTGTGTATATGGGATTGTATGATTTTTTTTATGGTTGAACTGTTTGGACTTGTGTCTTTTTTCAACCTGACTAACTATGTAACTATGTATATAGAGTAGAGGAGGAAAGTGAGGGTGAGGCACAACCCCAATAAAGGCAGCCATCATGGAAGAGTAGAGATGAGCCACCCTATTCCATCAGATTGTGGAGCAGCCCATTTCCAACAGCTCAGCTGTCTAAGCTTTTTTAAGCACATGTGCAGCCAATCGCACTGTTGCAATTTGCAAACTTTGCCTCAAGCAGATCAAGCGTGGCAAAAACACCAGCCATTTGAGTACCACATGCTTGACAAGGCATTAAACCTCCCACCACTCAACCCATTGGCAAGAGCACCTGAAAGCCAAGTAATTCTGCTCTGCCTCACTCCTCCTTACCTTTCAGGTCTACCCCTGCTATATCTCATGACCTCTCAGCAGCCTCCACTGACAGGGATGATGGTATAGTGAAGGATGTCACTGCCACCCACATGCTCATTGTCTAAATTCCAGCTTGTCAAAGATGCTGGCTTTACATCTCCTGCCTTTCCATCTGGTGGATTCTGCCCCCCTCTGTGAATTTGCAGAATGTGCTGTACCCCAATGGCAGGTTCCCATTCACTATTTCTTTTCATGCAAGGACATTGCAGCTCTGTACGTGTTGTGGCATTGTTGGGCAAGGCAGTCAGCCGCAAGGTCCACGTTACTGCTGACATGTGGTCCAGCAAGCATGGTCAGGGGTGATATATTTAATTCACAGCACACTGAGTAATTCTGCTTGCAACTCGGAAGGATGCAAGACAGGGCTCAGTGTTGCAGCTTGTTTTGCCACCATGTCTCCATACAGCTGGTGGTGGTAATGCAATATTTGTCAGCTTCACCCCTCCTCCTCCTCCTTCTCCATGCCCTCCACCACTGAATTGTCCTATGAACTCCCAGTACCCCCTAAGCATTCAAGTGGCTATTTAATGAGTCAGGCTGAAAGATGCCATGCAGTGCTTCAACTGGTCTTACTAGGGGACAGGAGCCACACTGGAGCAGAGATTCTTTCAGCTCTACATAGGCAGACCCAGACCCAGTGGTTCACGCCAGCTTGAGCCAGGAATGGTGGTATGCAATAATATCACTAACTTCCTGTCCGCCCTTCAACAGGGAAAGTGGACACATGTGCCATGCCTGGCACATGTCCTCAATTTGGTGGTACAGCATTTCTTAAACAGGTACCCAGGGTTGAAAGATCTGCTAAAGCAGGCCAGATGAGTCTGTAGCCATTTCAGGCAGTCATACACAGCCAGTGCTCATATGGCAGAAATTCAGTGGGAATTCCACCTGCCCATAAACCGCCTGATTTGTGACATGCCTACTAGGTGGAACTTAACTTTGGCAATGCTGCAGTGGCTGCACATGCAGCAGAGGGCCATCAACGAGTACCTGTGTGAGTATGGCTTTTTTCCCCATGTCAATGGCTGCTTATAAAGGATGCATGCACTGTACTGTCACCATATTAGGAGGTAACAAGGATGGTGAACCATGACAATACATGCAGTTGTGTTCCTGCTGGAGCAGACTGTGTTTGGCATTAGGGATGAGCTTCATGT
This sequence comes from Aquarana catesbeiana, assembly GCF_042186555.1. Lineage (NCBI taxonomy): Eukaryota > Metazoa > Chordata > Amphibia > Anura > Ranidae > Aquarana > Aquarana catesbeiana. Next base: position 216,593,533 of record NC_133325.1, on the reverse strand, counting down.
TCAAATCAAACCCATGTTTGACTCGAACATCGTCTGTTCACCCGTTCGCCAAACTGCAAACAATATGGGCCGTTCGTGCCAAATTCGTGTGGCGCACCACGGCCCATAATTCACTGCAGCATCGCAGTGCATTGCTAGCTGATGATTGGCCAAGCATGCACTATGACCTGCATGCTTGGCCAATCACAGCGCCGTCTGAACAGAGAGCCGTAATTGGCCAAAGCCAAGGAGGCTTTGGCCAATTAAGGCTCAGGGGATTTAATACACGCCCCACACTATATAAGGCCGCCTGCACGGCGGCCCTGTGTAGTGTGTGTTCCGGCGTTGAAAGAGATAGACAGAGAGACAGTGTCATTTGATTTAAGTTAGATTAGGCAGGACAGTCAGTGAGTTAGCTGCACTTACAGTGTATTGTGTATATATATATATATATGCATCCCAGGTGTTGTATATATATATATATATATATATATATATATATATATATATATATATATATATATATATATATATATATATATATATATATATATATATACACTGTATTCAGTTTAGCTAGATCCATTCCTGTTATCTTCCTACTGACAGGCAGGCTTGTCTTGTTACAGTATTTACAGCTACCTGAAGAAAATTGCTGGTGTTCTTTTGATCCTATTAGTACCACAGTCAGGCAGCTAGACTATTTATAGTTAGTGTAGTGTGTCCTCCTCACAGTGTTCAGTTAAAACTATAAGTTAGTTTAGTGTGACCTCTGCACAGTGTTCAGCTAAAACTACAAGTTAGTGTAGTGCATCCTGCTCATAGTGTTCAGCTAAAGCTACAAGTTAGTTTAGTGTGACCTCTGCACAGTGTTCAGCTAAAGCTACAAGTTAGGGTAGTGCATCCTCCTCACAGTGTTCAGCTAAAGCTACAAGTTAGTGTAGTGCGTCCTCCACACAGTGTTCAGCTAAAACTACAAGTTAGTGTAGTGCGACCTCTGCACAGTGTTCAGCTAAAGCTACAAGTTAGTGTAGTGCGTCCTCCTCACAGTGTTCAGCTAAAACTACAAGTTAGTGTAGTGCGACCTCTGCAAAATGTTCAGCTAAAGCTACAAGTTAGTGTAGTGCATCCTCTGAACAGTGTTCAGCTAAAACTACAAGTTAGTGTAGTGTGAGCTCTGCACAGTGTTCAGCTAAAGCTACCTGTAGAAGGTTGGTGGTGTTTTCCTGATCCTATCACTACCGCAGGCAGCTAAATAAGCTACAAGTTAGTTTTTTGTGAGCTATGCACAGTGTTCACCTAAAGCTACCTGTAGAAGGTTGGTGGTGTTTTCCTGATCCTATCACTACCACAGGCAGCTAAATAAGCTACAAGTTAGTTTTTTGCGAGCTCTGCACAGTGTTCACCTAAAGCTACCTGTAGAAGGTTGGTGGTGTTTTCCTGATCCTATCACTACCGCAGGCAGCTAAATAAGCTACAAGATAGTGTAGTGCGTCCTCCTCACATTGTTCAGCTAAAACTACAAGTTAGTGTAGTGCGACCTCTGCACAGTGTTCAGCTAAAGCTACAAGTTAGTGTAGTGTGTCCTCTGAACAGGGTTCAGCTAAAACTACAAGTTAGTGTAGTGCGACCTCTGCACAGTGTTCAGCTAAAGCTACAAGTTAGTGTAGTGCGTCCTCCTCACAGTGTTCAGCTAAAACTACAAGTTAGTGTAGTGCGACCTCTGCACAGTGTTCAGCTAAAGCTACAAGTTAGTGTAGTGCGTCCTCCTCACAGTGTTCAGCTAAAACTACAAGTTAGTGTATTGCGTTCTCCTCACAGTGTTCAGCTAAAACTACAAGTTAGTGTTGTGCGACCTCTGCACAGTGTTCAGCTAAAGCTACAAGTTAGTGTAGTGCGTCCTCTGAACAGTGTTCAGCTAAAGCTACAAGTTAGTGTAGTGTGTCCTCTGAACAGCGTTCAGCTAAAGCTATAAGTTAATGTAGTGCGTCCTCTGAACAGTGTGCAGCTAACACTACAAGTTAGTGAAGTGCAAGCTCTGCACAGTGTTCAGCTAAAGCTACCTGTAAAAGGTTGGTGGTATTTTCCTGATCCTATCACTACCGCAGGCAGCTAAATAAGCTACAAGTTAGTTTTTTGTGAGCTCTGCACAGTGTTCAGCTAAAACTACAAGTTAGTGTAGTGCAAGCTCTGCACAGTGTTCAGCTAAAGCTACGTGTAGAAGGTTGGTGGTGTTTTCCTGATCCTATCACTACCGCAGGCAGCTAAATAAGCTAAAATAAGCTACAAGTTAGTTTTTTGCGAGCTCTGCACAGTGTTCAGCTAAAGCTACCTGTAGAAGGTTGGTGGTGTTCTCATACTACAGGCAGGCAGTTGATTTTGCTAGCTGCAGTATCAGTATATATATATATATATATATATATATATATATATATATATATATAAAGTAAATACCAAAAATTACCGCGCTACTCTATGCAATGAAAAACTCAGTTATATAACTTAAAAAGCTGCAGTCCTAATGTGAGGCATGCACATACTAGACAAAAATAATTAAAAAAGACTGCGCTAGAAACAATGACATGTGATGTAACTAAACAAACATGATTGAGTATATGAATAAATACAATTCATCGAGTGTGAAAAATAATAAAACACCAAAAATCTAATGAAAGTAAGTAAAAATAAAAGTGACTGAAAAATGAAAGTCCCAAATAAAGTTGAAAAAGGTGACTAAACAGTCAAAAAAACAGACAGTCCTTGGAGCCAAGACAGATACAATCGGTGATCGTAGATAACACCCAGTGAGGAATCCTCCACCTATTAAGATGTGCGCTTACCAGAGGTAAGCTGTAAATCAGCTTATTAGTGAACATCCACTTAGGGGAAATCAGCTCCTCAGGTCTCCTCACAGGGAAGGGGGCAGACAGGATCTCTCAATGTGATGGATTCAATCCGCATAACGGGAGGATCCAGAAGGATAAAACAAATTCTCCATAGTGTAAAACTTGTAGAAGTAGATGACAATAATCCAGAGATTTCTTGTATCCCAAACTGCTATTTAATCCAAGCTTTTAACAATCCAGCAGAGTGTAGTGTCTCCTGGGGGGAGATCCGGGTGTCACCCAGCACAGGCTCCGGGCTCCTTGTCCTCTGATCCGGGCTCCTTGTCCTCTGATCCAGGCTCCTTGTCCTCTGATCCGGGCTCCTTGTCCTCTGATCCGGGCTCTTTGTCCTCTGATCCGGGCTCCTTGTCCTCTGATATCACTCTGGGTGGGGGGGACTTCAAAGAGAACTCCAGATCAGCGAGGACTGGCAGTGATCAGGGCTCACAGTCCATGATGTCGGGCTGGGATGGATGGATGAAAGGATGGATGGATGAATGGATGGGGTAGTAGACTAGCCCGGCGCTCTCACACTCACATACAGTGAGTGTGTCCACTTCTGTATGTGAGTGTGAGAGCGCCGGGCTAGTCTACTACCCCATCCATTCATCCATCCATCCCTTCATCCATCCATCCCAGCCCGACATCATGGACTGTGAGCCCTGATCACTGCCAGTCCTCGCTGATCTGGAGTTCTCTTTGAAGTCCCCCCCACCCAGAGTGATATCAGAGGACAAGGAGCCCGGATCAGAGGACAAGGAGCCCGGATCAGAGGACAAGGAGCCCGGATCAGAGGACAAGGAGCCCGGATCAGAGGACAAGGAGCCCGGATCAGAGGACAAGGAGCCTGGAGCCTGTGCTGGGTGACACCCGGATCTCCCCCCAGGAGACACTACACTCTGCTGGATTGTTAAAAGCTTGGATTAAATAGCAGTTTGGGATACAAGAAATCTCTGGATCAGGGGCGGACTGACCATTCGGTCACTCGGTCGCTGACCGAGGGCCCGACGTCAGGAGGGGCCCCATGAGCGGCTCAGTCAGCAGCGGAAAAAAGCCGCCCGCCGCACCGCACGAAAACCCGTCCTCCCGGATTATAACAGCTCCCGGCGCCGCGGTCAGCCCGCTGCCCGAGCAGACCTCGGCTTAGGGAGAGAGAGAGAGGCTCTGTCAGCAGGGCGGGGCAGGGAGCTCCACTGACGCTCTGACCCTGCCCTGCCCCTCCCCTCCTCATGTAGTCGGAGTCTGTTCCTAATTAGAGCGTCTCTCCTGCACTTCTGAGAGCTCCGCTCTGGATCACAAAGATCACCGCCCCTACCGATGAGAGCTCCGCCCCCTACCGACGAGAGCTCCGCCTCTACCGACAAGAGCTCCGCCCCCTACCGAGGAAAGCTCCGCCCCTGGACCTCTGAGAGCGGGAGGTGAGCCCGACTGGTCAGGTAGGTCCTTCTGCCTACCGTATATACACGGCCTGTAGACCCCTTTTTTTCCCTAAACCATCCCTGGAAATGTTGTTTAGCCCCCTGTATAGCTGTGCATTGCTGAAAGTTTAAATTTTAAAACTGGCTACCTGGTCATCTCCTATAGTCGCATCCCCAGTCTCTGGTTATCTCCTGTAGTCGCATCCCCAGTCTCTGGTTATCTCCTGTAGTCGCATTCGCAGTCTGGTCATTTCCTGTAGTCGCATTCGCAGTCTGGTCATTTCCTGTAGTCGCATCCCCAGTCTCTGGTCATCTCCTGTAGTCGCATTCGCAGTCTCTGGTTATCTCCTGTAGTCACATTCGCAGTCTGGTTATTTCCTGTAGTCGCATTCGCAGTCTGGTTATTTCCTGTAGTCGCATTCGCAGTCTCTGGTTATCTCCTGTAGTCGCATTCGCAGTCTGGTTATCTCCTGTAGTCGCATCCCCAGTCTCTGGTCATCTTCTGTAGTCTCATTTGCAGTCTCTGGTTATCTCCTATAGTCGCATCCCCAGTCTCTGGTTATCTCCTGTAGTCACATTCGCAGTCTGATTATTTCCTGTAGTCGCATTCGCAGTCTGGTCATTTCCTGTAGTCGCATCCCCAGTCTCTGGTTATTTCCTGTAGTCACATTCGCAGTCTGGTCATTTCCTGTAGTCGCATTCGCAGTCTGGTCATTTCCTGTAGTCGCATCCCCAGTCTCTGGTTATTTCCTGTAGTCGCATTCGCAGTCTGGTTATCTCCTGTAGTCACATCCCCAGTCTCTGGTCATCTCCTGTAGTCGCATCCCCAGTCTCTGGTCATCTCCTGTAGTCGCATTCGCAGTCTGGTTATTTCCTGTAGTCGCATTCGCAGTCTGGTTATTTCCTGTAGTCGCATTTGCAGTCTCTGGTTATCTCCTGTAGTCGCATTCGCAGTCTGGTTATTTCCTGTAGTTGCATTCGCAGTCTCTGGTCATCTCCTGTAGTCGCATCCCCAGTCTCTGGTTATCTCCTGTAGTCGCATCCCCAGTCTCTGGTCATCTCCTGTAGTCGCATTTGCAGTCTCTGGTTATCTCCTATAGTCGCATCCCCAGTCTCTGGTTATCTCCTGTAGTCGCATTCGCAGTCTGGTCATTTCCTGTAGTCGCATCCCCAGTCTCTGGTTATTTCCTGTAGTCACATTCGCAGTCTGGTCATTTCCTGTAGTCGCATCCCCAGTCTCTGGTTATTTCCTGTAGTCGCATTCGCAGTCTGGTCATTTCCTGTAGTCGCATTCGCAGTCTGTTCATTTCCTATAGTCGCATCCCCAGTCTCTGGTTATTTCCTGTAGTCGCATTCGCAGTCTGGTCATTTCCTGTAGTCGCATTTGCAGTCTGGTCATTTCCTGTAGTCGCATCCCCAGTCTCTGGTTATTTCCTGTAGTCGCATTCGCAGTCTGGTTATCTCCTATAGTCGCATCCCCAGTCTCTGGTTATCTCCTGTAGTCACATTCGCAGTCTGGTTATTTCCTGTAGTCGCATTCGCAGTCTCTGGTTATCTCCTGTAGTCACATTCGCAGTCTGGTTATTTCCTGTAGTCGCATTCGCAGTCTGGTTATTTCCTGTAGTCGCATTTGCAGTCTGGTTATTTCCTGTAGTCGCATTCGAAGTCTCTGGTTATTTCCTGTAGTCGCATTCGCAGTCTGGCCATCTCCTGTAGTCGCATCCCCAGTCTCTGGCCATCTCCTGTAGTCGCATTCGCAGTCTCTGGTCATCTCCTGTAGTCGCATCCCCAGTCTTTGGTTATTTCCTGTAGTCGCATTCGCAGTCTCTGGTTATCTCCTGTAGTCGCATCCCCAGTCTCTGGTCATCTCCTGTAGTCGCATTTGCAGTCTCTGGTTATCTCCTGTAGTCGCATTCGCAGTCTCTGGTTATTTCCTGTAGTCACATTCGCAGTCTGGTTATTTCCTGTAGTCACATTCACAGTCTGGTTATTTCCTGTAGTCGCATTCGCAGTCTCTGGTTATCTCCTGTAGTCGCATCCCCAGTCTCTGGTTATTTCCTGTAGTCGCATTCGCAGTCTGGTTATTTCCTGTAGTCGCATTCGCAGTCTCTGGTTATTTCCTGTAGTCGCATCCCCAGTCTCTGGTCATCTCCTGTAGTCGCATTCGCAGTCTCTGGTTATCTCCTGTAGTCGCATTCGCAGTCTCTGGTTATTTCCTGTAGTCACATTCGCAGTCTGGTTATTTCCTGTAGTCGCATTCGCAGTCTCTGGTTATCTCCAGTAGTCGCATCCCCAGTCTCTGGTTGTCTCCTGTAGTCGCATTCGCAGTCTGGTTATTTCCTGTAGTCGCATTCGCAGTCTGGTTATTTCCTGTAGTCGCATCCCCAGTCTCTGGTTATTTCCTGTAGTCGCATTCACAGTCTGGTTATTTCCTGTAGTCGCATCCCCAGTCTCTGGTTATCTCCTGTAGTCACATTCGCAGTCTCTGGTTATTTCCTGTAGTCGCATTCGCAGTGTTTGGTCATCTCCTGTAGTCATTTATGATATCTATGGCTATGCATATTTATTGAATCCATATTAAGCACTATATTTGATTGGCTGTTTGTTTCTGCTTAGGCCTGGCAAACACGCACAATCGCACATGATGATGACTTCATCATCATGTGCGTGATTGTGATTGTGTGTGTGTGCCAAGCAGAAGCAGCCAAATATAGTGCACAATATGGATTAAATAAATAGTGGGAAGAATGCCCCTTACATTGGTGGTCAGTGAGAAGAATGTTCCTTACATTGGTGGTCAGTGAGAAGAATGTTTCTATACATTTGTGGTCAGTGAGAAGAATGTTCCTTACATTATTGATCAGTGAAAAGAATGTTCCTTACATTGGTGGTCAGTGAGAAGAATGTTCCTTACATTGGTGGTCAGTGGGAAGAATGTTCCTTACATTGGTGATCAGTGAGAAGAATGTTCCTTACATTGGTGATCAGTGAGAAGAATGTTCCTTACATTAGTGATCAGTGGGAAGAATGTTCCTTACATTGGTGATCAGTGAAAAGAATGTTCCTTACATTGGTGATCAGTGGGAAGAATGTTCCTTACATTGGTGGTCAGTGAGAAGAATGTTCCTTACATTGGTGGTCAGTGAGAAGAATGTTCCTTACATTGGTGGTCAGTGGGAAGAATGTTCCTTACATTGGTGATCAGTGGGAAGAATGTTCCTTACATTGGTGGTCAGTGAGAAGAATGTTCCTTACATTGGTGATCAGTGAGAAGAATGTTCCTTACATTGGTGGTCAGTGGGAAGAATGTTCCTTACATTGGTGGTCAGTGGGAAGAATGTTCCTTACATTGGTGGTCAGTGGGAAGAATGTTCCTTACATTGGTGGTCAGTGGGAAGAATGTTCCTTAAATTGGTGGTCAGTGGGAAGAATGTTCCTTACATTGGTGGCCACTCTGTGCGAAACGAGCTGCACAGTGAAGGTAAGTATGACATGTTTGTTATTTAAAAAAAAAAAAAAAAGAGCCTTTACAATCACTTTAGTTTTGGAAAGTTACCGTTGTTGCACTTTCTTTAATGTAATTCTGTGACGAACGCATGCAGTGTGGGCAGTGCAAAATGTAGGTGGGGATTTGTGTGGGTGTGGCTTGAGTGTGGGTGGGAACACATGAGCTGGGACAGGGGGCCCCAGGATCTCCTATTGCCCGGGGGCCCCATGAGTTGTCAGTCCGCCCCTGCTCTGGATTATTGTCATCTACTTCTACAAGTTTTACACTATGGAGAATTTGTTTTATCCTTCTGGGTCCTCCCGTTATGCGGATTGAATCCATCACATTGAGAGATCCTGTCTGCCCCCTTCCCTGTGAGGAGACCTGAGGAGCTGATTTCCCCTAAGTGGATGTTCACTAATAAGCTGATTTACAGCTTACCTCTGGTAAGCGCACATCTTAATAGGTGGAGGATTCCTCACTGGGTGTTATCTACGATCACCGATTGTATCTGCCTTGGCTCCAAGGACTGTCTGTTTTTTTGACTGTTTAGTCACTTTTTTCAACTTTATTTGGGACTTTCATTTTTCAGTCACTTTTATTTTTACTTACTTTCATTAGATTTTTGGTGTTTTATTATTTTTCACACTCGATGAATTGTATTTATTCATATACTCAATCATGTTTGTTTAGTTACATCACATGTCATTGTTTCTAGCGCAGTCTTTTTTAATTATTTTTATATATATATATATATCCCAGCTTAGTGCAGCTACAGGCCATTAGTATGTCTGGAAGGCCAACAAGGAGAGGCAGACAGTCACAAGCCAATAAAAGAGGGCAAGCAGGCTCTGTGTCTAGAGGCAACAGTGCTGGTCGTGGAGATGGTGCATCCTCATCAGCATGTGGCCTTTGGACACGCTTGGCCTTTTTTTCGGCAGCTGGCCATGTTGAGCCGCAACATGCGGAAGACTTGGTTGAGTGGATGACCAAGCCGTCCTCATCTTCCTCATCCTCTCTCACCCATGCTCAGGGTACTTTGTCTGACAAAGCAGCTGCCAACGCGGCCTCTTCCCTCGGCTCAATGGCATCAGTGACTTCTTCCCTAGCCCCACCATGTCCTCCTGAGGAGTTCCTCGAACTGTTTGACCACAGTGTTGGGTACATGCTCCAGGAGGATGCCCAGCGTTTAGAAGGCTCTGATGATGCTACTGAGCTAGATGAAGGCAGTAAAGTGAGCACGGACAGAGGGGGTGCCCAAGAAGGACAGCAATCTGGCAGTCATGCTCCTCCTGCTGCAGCATACTGCCAGGTTTGCTCCAGTGATGAGGAGGGAGGGGATGATGAGGTCACTGACTCAATGTGGGTGCCTGATAGGAGAGAGGAGGAGGAGGAGGCACATCACCAATGAGGCAGGATGCCCTCCAGGGGCCAGCCTAAGGGCAGCACACTGACTGCATCATACCACAAAGCTCCGCATGTGCAGGGCACTGCTGTCTCTGCGCGTTATTCCAAAAGTTCTTTGGTGTGGGCTTTTTTGAGATGAGTGCATCAGATCGCACCGCTGCTATTTGCAACATATGTCTCAAGCGTATCTCGCGTAGCCAAAACATCTCCCACTTGGGCACCACATGCTTGACCAGACATATGTTGACATGCCATGCAGTTCGTTGGCAAGCGTATCTAAAAGACCCACACCAAAGAACAAAGAGGACCTCTCCTTGATCCTCATCAGCTGAGATCTCCAACCCCACTATACCTTCAGTCCTCTCTGAGACCTTCACTGAGAGGAATGAGGGTGTAAAATTAGGTGTGCCACAGCCAAGTACTTGTGGGCAATCTGCTTTCGGTACACCGACATCAGATTGTACCAGGCAAATTTCCCTGCCCCAGCTGCTGCACCACCGAAAGAAGTTTGCTCCCAGCCATCCACATGCCCAGCGGTTGAATGCTAGCTTGACAAAATTGCTAGCACTTCAACTGTTGCCTTTTCAGTTGGTAGACTCTGCCCCCTTCCGTGAGTTTGTGGAATGTGCGGTTCCTCAGTGGCAGGTACCCAAACGCCACTTTTTCTCATAGAAGGCGATTCCAGGTTTCTAACGGCATGTAGAAGGCAATGTCCATGCTTCGCTGGACAGGGCGGTCAGCGGTAAGGTGCATATTACCGCTGACTCATGGTCCAGCAGGCATGGACAGGGACGTTACCTAAGTTTCACCTTGCATTGGGTGACTCTGCTGGCAGCTGGGAAGGATGCAGGACAAGGTGTAGTAGTGTTGGAAGTTGTTCCGCCACCACGCCTCCAAAATGCCACTACTAATGATTGTGACACACCTCTCTCCTCCACCCCCTCCTCTTCTTCTTCCTCCATTGCCTCTTCCTGTGCTTTGTCCTCGGAACCAGCGGTGCTCCTTAGCCGTTCAAGGGGCTACACAAGTATGCAGGCCAAAAGATGCCATGCGGTGCTTGAGCTGGCGTGCTTGGGGGACAGGAGCCACACTGGGGCAGAGGTTTTGTCAGCTCTGCAGGGGCAGGTTCAGAGGTGGTTGACACCACACCAACTTAAGGTAGGAATGGTGGTTTGCGACAATGGCACCAACCTCCTCTCTGCCCTCCGACAGGGACAAATGACCCATGTGCCCTGTTTGGCTCACGACCTTAACTTGGCGGTGCAGTGGTTCTTGGGCAGGTACCCGGGCTTACAGGATGTCCTGAGGCAGGCCAAAAAAGTTTGTGTGCATTTTCGCCGGTCCAATAATGCCAGTGCTCGGCTGGCAGACCTCCAAAAGGAGTTTAACCTGCCCAAGAACCGCCTAATCTGTGACATGCCCACCAGGTGGAACTCAACATTGGCCATGCTGCAGCGGTTGCACACGCAGCTGCTGCAGCATCAATGAGTACCTGTGCGACTATGGCACCAGGACAGGGTCAGGGGAGCTTTTTTTTTTTCCCCACGTCAGTGGGCCATGATCAGGGATGCATGCACTGTCCTGTCACCATTTGAGGAGGCCACGAGGATGGTGAGCAGTGACAGTGCATGCATCAGTGACACTGTCCCCCTTGTCCACCTGTTGGAGCACATGCTGCGTGGAATAATGGACAGGGCACTTGAGGCAGAACAGAGGCAGGAAGAGGAGGACTTCCTTAGCTCTCAAGGCCCCTTTATCCAGACAGTGTTCCTGCGTGCCCGCCGATCACACAGGAAGAGGACGAGGAGGAGGATTGTGTCAGTATGGAGGTGGAGCCTGGCACTCAGCATCAGCAGCAGTCTTTAAGGGATCAGTCCCAAGAAACACATGGACTTGTACGTGGCTGGGAGGAGGTGGCTGCGGACCATGTCGTCCTTAGTGACCCAGAGGACTCCGGACCGAATGCCTCAGCAAACCTACGCTGCATGGCCTCCTTGATCCTGCAAAGCCTGCGTAAGGATCCTCGTATTCGTGGTATCAAGGAGAAGGGCCAATACTGGCTGGCAACCCTCCTTGATCCACATTACAAGGGTAAGGTTGCGGACCTTATCTTGCCATCGCATAGGGAGCAGAGGATGAAACATCTTCGGGAGGCCTTGCAGAAAGGTCTGTGCAGAGACTGGGAGGTTACAAACTCCTGTTTCTGGACAACGTGTTGCTGAGGCAACGGTCAGTCAAAGAAGGAGCAGTGGAGAAGGTGGCCATCTGACCGATGCATTAAGACAATTTTTTAGTCCGCAGCCCCAAGGTATGATCGGTTCCAGCAACCATCACCAGCGTCTGTTTTACATGGTGCAGGAATACCTAGGGGCAAGATCTGACTTGGACACCTTTCCCGCCGAAAGTCCTCTGGGTTACTGGGTCTTGAGGATGGATCACTGGCCAGAGCTTGCACAGTATGCAATTGAGCTACTGGCCTGTCCTGCATCCAGCGTTCTTTTGGAATGCACATTCAGTGCTGCTGGAGGCTTTGTAACCGATCACAGGGTGCGTCTGTCCACCGACTCGGTCGACCAACTGACCTTCATAAAAATGAATCAGTCTTGGATCATCACCAGCTACCAAGCACCTGATGCTGATGTAACCGAATAATTTTTTTTAAAATCTTAGATCCCTTCAAAGACTGCCTATGCTGATGCTGAGTGACTATCCTGAGTAATTATCCTCTTCCTCCTCAATGATCACGCTGATAGCTTGTAAGAACATTTTTGGTTCTGGGCGCCGCCACCAGTACCTAAGGCCCAATTTTTCAGCCCCTGTTTAACAGGGGCATGTAATTACAATTTTTGATGCAATACTTTGCAGCAGGGCTCGTTCCTGCGTTCCAACTAGAGTATCTGTGAGGGGTTGCAGTGTTGTGGCACCAGCACCAGTGCCTAAGGCCCAATTTTTCAGCCCCTGTTCAACAGGGGCATGTAATTACAATTCTTGATCTAATATTTCACAGCAGGGCCCGTTTTTGCGCCCACCAAGAGCGAGTGAGGCTAAGGCCCAATTTTTCAGCCCCTGTTTAACAGGGACATGTAATTACAATTTTTGATGCAATACTTTGCAGCAGGGCTTGTTCCTGCGTTCCAACTAGAGTATCTGTGAGGGGTTGCAGTATTGTGGCACCAGCACCAGTGCCTGAGGCCCAATTTTTCAGCCCCTGTTTAACAGGGGCGTGTAATTACAATTTTTTATGCAATACTTTGCAGCAGGGCTCGTTCCTGCATTCCAACTAGAGTATCTGTGAGGGGTTGTAGTGTCGTGGCACCAACACTCCTTTCCAACGTCTCCTTTCCACTGATGCTTTATCACCAATCCTTGTTTCACAAAAATTCCCAAATTTTCAAAAAACATTTGTCAATGGGACAAAAAGTGAGGTGAAATCTTCTGAAGAGGAGCACAGACAGCAAAACAAATGTAACAGGGGTGATAACCCTTCCCTATGTTTTCCAAAAAGCTCAAAATAGATTTTTTTGGCTGGAGCTAAACACGTTAAAAATGTACCAGTTCAAAATTACAAACAGATTCTACTTAACAACAAACCTACAGTCCCTGTCTTGTTTGCACCGCCTGTATACTGCTGTTCAGAGTTCAGAGCCTGTATACTGCTGTTTCCTTTTTTAATTTGGGTGCGGGGTTCCCCTTAATATCCAAACAAGACCCAAAGGGCCTGGTAATGGACTGGGGGGTACCCATGCCGTTTGTCTCACTGATTTTCATCCATATTGCCAGGACCCGACATTACATTAAAGCCGCAAGCAGTTTTAAATTACTTTTTTCCTTTAAAAATGATATTTTGTGCAGGGACTGTTCTAAGCATGGGAAACATGTGCCACTTTACAGGCATACTATAGACACCCCCCAGGTATGATATTTAAAGGAATATTTCACTTTTTTTTTTTTTTTACTTTAAGCATCATTAAAATCACTGCTCCCGAAAAAACGTCAGTTTTTAAAAGTTTTTTTTGCATTGATACATGTCCCCTGGGGCAGGACCCGGGTCTCTTTTTAGGACAATACCATGCAAATTAGCCTTTAAAATGAGCACTTTTGATTTTGAATGTTCGAGTCCCATAAACGTCAATGGGGTTCTAACGTTTGTGCAAATTTTCGGTCCGTTCACAGGTTCTGGTGCGAACCCAACCGGGGGGTGTTTGGCTCAGCCCTACTTGGCATTATGGACAAGGCATGCAAGGCAGAGCAGCGGGAGGAAGAGGAGGACTTCCTTTACTTTCAAAGCCCACTTTATGCAGACACCATTCTTGCGATGCCACAGAATGAACAAGAGGAGAGGGAAGAGGAGGAGGATTCTAGCAGTTTTGGAGGCATTGAAGCAGAGAAGACATACGTCAAACCTTAAGAGATGGTTCTTTGTCCCCAGAACCCTTTGGAGTTTTACATGGCTAAGAGGAGGCAGTTCCAGATACTATAATCCTCAGTGACCATGAAGACTCTGCTTTTCATGACTCCGCAAACTTGCAGTGCATGTCATCCCTCATTTTCAAAGCCTGTGAAAGGACCAGAGAATTTGTGGCATCAAGGCGAAGGATTGCTATTGGTTGGCAACCCTCCTTGAGCACCATTTAAAAGGGGAAAGTCTCAGAACTCATCCCGTCTCCACAGACAGAGCAGAGGATGAAATATCTTGAGAACACCTTAAAGAAGAGTTTATGTAACGCCTTTCCAGACTCTAGTAGGTTACAGTCTCATGAAAAAGCTAGTTTTGAGGCTTCTGTTGGTCAAGAGAGGAGCAGGGGAGAAAGGGGCCGTCTCAGTGATGCATTTCAAAAAATTTTTAGTCAGCGCCCAGGGCAGTCAGCTTCCACATCCCATTGGCAGCGTCTGCATCATATGTTGGGGAATTATCTAGGGGCGAAAGCAGGCATGGAGAGCTTTCCAGTAGAAGGTCCACTAGGTTACTGGGTCATGAGAATAGACCACGGTGAGTGAGGCGGCAGCCTGAGGCGGCGGTAATGTCTCCTTAGAGCTCCGCTCCTTGGGATTGTTAACCGGAGGACTACAGGTCCCAGTACCACTAATATTTAAAAAAAAGGGTCACTGCTCACCCCAACTCAGCCAGCAACCTAAATAATGGTCCTAAGAGGTCAGAAATCTACTTTTAAAAAAGGTATTTCTAAAGAAAAGATACACAGACTGACGTCTGAGATGGCAGCATCTTCCTCTCCCTCACAGCGCAGCAGCTCACACAGGACACAGCCTCTGCCTCACAGCAAAATAACACAGGCTTCTAAGGGTGAGTCAGTGTGTGACCAAAATGTTTCACAAATTACAACACAGCCTGATATGTTCAAACAGTTTGAATATATGCTCCAGAAAGCTCTTAAACAGACTTCTGACCACATTACAGATATGTTAACTAGATAAATTAGAGAGCTGGGTCAAAGGACTGCAGACCTAGAATTGAGAATGGATGAAATTGATACACGCACTCACAATTCTATGACTGAAATTATGTCACTGAGATCGGGGCCCTCCAGAGTGGGAAAACTCCAGGAGTGGATGGTCTGCGTATGGAGTTCTATTCCCAGCATGTTGAGCTCCTTGCACCCAGACTGACATCCCTCTTCTCTGGACTTGTGGATAAGAATTCTCTGCCCCACAGGGCAGGAGGTGGAGCCTAGCAGAGCAGACATGCATTGTTAGAGCTCCACACCGCTGAGGAGAGAAGAGAAGGACAAAGCGGAGCCTGCAGGCTCAAAAGGTATCCATTTGAACCTTTTTGCCCCAGGGAACAAACTGTGAAAGTTTGGGCAGGAAATATGGTACTGGGAGGAAACCGTGGCAGAAATAAAAATCACCTCACAAAGAGCTCACAGGCACTCACTGCAGCTGAAGCAGCTCCAGTCACCTCACAAGATACAGCATCAGGGCGCTCTCACAGACAGAAAATGTCACAGCAAGACTCTCCATTTGAGTCAGATACAGAACAAATCCTCTCACAAACTTCTCCACAAGCCTCCTCAGTATCCCCAGTAATATTATTACAATTTGAAAAGATGCTTCATAAGGCTTTAAAACAAACCTCAGACCAAATAACAAAAAGCCTAACCAAAGAAATAAGAGAGCTGGGAAACCGCACCGCAGCCTTAGAAATAAAAATGGATGAAATTGAAATTACAACCCAAGAAAATATAACAGAATTGGAACAATTAAAAAAAGAGAATTTAATACTTCAAACTAAGCTCGAAGATTACGAAAATAGAGCCAGACGTTCAAACTTGCGCATAAGGGGAATACCTGAAACTGTGACAGACCTGCAATCTACTATTACTGCTCTATTACAAGAACTAAAGCCAGATATCCCTATTGAACGTTTAGAACTGGACAGAGTACACAGAGCCCTCACAGCCAAAAAGAAAGATGGACCCCCACGTGATATAATCACAAAATTTCATTATTACAGAACGAAAGAACAAATACTAATTGCTGCAAGAGAAAAAAAGGAACTTAATTTTCAAGGACACAATTATCAAATTTTTGCTGACCTATCCCAACTTACTATTACTAAAAGACGATCCATGAAACCCCAACTAATGGAACTGCAACGCCACAACATTATGTATCAATGGGGCTTCCCCTTTTCAGTCAGATTTAACTACCAAGGTACAATTTACAGAAGCAGATCAGCAGATGAACTACAACAAACCCTTTTAAAATTAAATCTGACAGAACCCACAAGCAGCAACACTCCCACACGCAGAAGAATGGCGTCATCTTCACCTTCAGGCAGCACCCAGAAAATTTCAGAACAAAATGGGAATCATCATTCTCACAAAAGAGGCCGTTATGCCACATCATCCATGGACCAAGAAGATTCAATGGACTGACATCCTAATTCCTGATATCTCTTCATTTATTATACTAAGAGATGGTTCTCTATAAAAAACCTATATTTATAACTGAATGTAACTGCATTCTGATAGTCACACACTGTGTGGGATCATGTTACATTCCAGTTATATTTCTTATTACTTCTGATTCATATGGCCTTAGAATATATAAGTGAAATAAGGAAATTCTTGTTCAGTTATATATTATCAGGTAATAACAATAGATGTATTACTTTTTAGGACAAATATGTTCAATAATCCAGAAGTAATGGAAGCTTTTTCTTTCTTTTCTTAAAACAAATATATTATTACCTAACTAGTTCCTAGAATTATGTTTTTGTTTATTCTAATCTGAAGCAATACAACCTCAATTTTATGAGTTAACATATCTAAACAGTTACATATGAATAAAATATGTAATTGTTTACTCTAAAAGGGTTAAAATCCCAAAATAATTCAAACTATCTTCATCAATACCAAAGTTATTAACAGTACCTTTCTAACTGAATTATTTAGCCTAGGGCAAGACTAACCATATACAACCACCCTGGAATAAATAATTTCAACAAAAACTATATTCTGCACTCCAATTAATGAAACATCATTTTGATGTCTTTTGACATAGCACTTCTCTCCTGTAAGCGGAAGATCCGTGTACCCCCATTAGCCCTCCTCATTCTCCCAACCATATTATGTGGGAGTGTGATGAAGGCACTTATTCCCCTGAGAGAGATATTTATTCTCTTTCACGGGTAAATTGTGATTACTTGCAAAAAATAATTTATACAATGTATCATCTAATCTCATATGTTTTTTGTTTACTCTTTACTCCAGAATTCACTGGTTTCTTTTCTATCTATTCATCTCTTCAGTCCACACAGGTTGATCTGCGCAGTCAGCTCTGCATAACAAAAAGTAAGTCAAAACTATTTGATCTATTGCCATGGCACCACTGAATATACTTTCCCTGAATGTTCAGGGAATAAATGTCCCTCAAAAAAGGACCAAAGCCTTCCGTACTTTCCATAACAAGAAGGCTCACATAGTATGCCTCCAAGAAACACACTTCACCAAAGATTCTACTCCAAAATATATTTCTCCTTTTTATCAACAAATTTACACGGCTTCTGCCTGTACCAAGCAAAGGGGAACTCTAATTGCATTTCACCGATCCACACCATTCACCTTATCATCAGAAATTAAAGACCCAGAAGGTAGATACCTGATACTCATGGGTTATATAATGGATACAGCAATCACGGTGATTACCTACTACGCTCCTAACAAACAACCTACACCATTCCTCTCACATATATTACAAGTGATTAATACACACAAAATAGGAACAGTGATAATGTGTGGGGATTCGAACCAGGTCCTCCTCCCATTTCTAGATAAATCACCTTTTACACCATCCAAAATAACCTCTAGATTACCTTTTTCTCAACTTCTTTCCAAATTCAATCTGGTAGATTCATGGAGAGAAAGTAACCCAATGAAAAAGAAATTCACTTATTTCTCGCACCCTCATCAAACCTTTACCAGAATAGATCATATTTTTCTAACAATAGGAATGATACCAGAAATTATTGCATCAGATATAATTCCGATTCCGTGGTCTGACCATAATGCAGTATACACTACTATAGCCTCAGCCATACCAAAAGCGCATGACCCAACGTGGTACTTACCAGACATAATGCTCAAACACCCACTACATCAGATGGCCATTGAACAAGCTTTAAAGGAATACATATCAATTAATAATACAACAGACATCTCCCCAATAACACTGTGGGAAGCTCATAAGCCTGTCTTGCGTGGTACAATACAAAGACAAATGGCACTATTTAAACGGGAACGCAAAAATCTAGCAAAAAAACTAGAACTCAATTTTAATGCAGCCTACATATCATTTCAAGATAATCCATCTCAGAGTACAAAATCTCATCTGGAAAAATCTAGATTGGAATACGATCTATTTCTCACTGAGTCAGTTGATAAATCCCTCAAACGCTCCAAACACAATTTCTACATGAATACAAACAAACCAGGTACATATTTGGCTCGGGCATTAAATTCAACTAACAAATCTTTCAAACCAATACGTTTGAAATTATCAAAAAATTTTTATACTTGTAATCCAGTTAAAATAGTCCATAAATTTCACTCACATCTCGCAACTTTATACAAGACAAACAATGAATTTAATCCTACAGAAGCTGAATCCTTCTTCTCAAAAATAACCTTACCTGAGTTATCTCAGAATCAAAAAAGCAGTTTGGATGAGCCTATAACTATAGATGAAGTTGCTAATGCCATAAAAGACCTAAAACTTAACAAAAGACCAGGCCCAGACGGCTACTCGGCTTTATACTATAAAACATTCTCAGAAATACTCTCTCCCATTCTCACTGAAACTTTTAACAAACTTCTAGATGGACATTCTTTTCGGCAAGAAACACTAATGGCCATTGTTTGTATGATCCCAAAACCCCTTTCTGATGATACTTCCTGTGTGAATTATCGGCCTATCTCTCTGTTAAACCTCGATATTAAATTATTAGCAAAAATAATAGCAAAACGCCTCAATAGCATTATAGGAAAATTAATACATAGAGATCAAGTAGGCTTCATGCCAAATAGACAGGCAGGCGATAATATACGCAGGGCAGTGTTATTGGCACATATTGCTAAAAAACGGAAAATCCCTTTATGTTTTCTATCTCTCGATATTAAGAGGGCATTTGACACAGTATCCTGGCAATATATGCAATATTCATTACAAAAATGGGGTTTTGGACCCCACTTTTTAACATGGATCAAAGCATTATATAATAAACCCAAAGCCTATATAAAATATGCTGGATACAAATCTGAAGCCTTTAATATCGAAAGAGGTACCCGACAGGGTTGCCCATTATCTCCCTTATTATTTGCCCTTATACTCGAACCCATGGCCCAATACATCAGAACAAACCAAACTATAACTGGCATTGAAGTAGGAGGTATTACACACAAATTATGTATATTTGCAGACGATATATTACTTTTTCTATCATCACCACAGGTCTCTGGTCCTAACTTAATACCAGCTCTTGATGGATTTGCAGCCCTATCCGGCCTTATGATTAATCCTAAGAAATGCCTAGTGCTTAATATTTCACTCACAAACATGGAATTGATCCCGGCTAGGGCTGCACTCCCATTCACATGGGCAGAAAAATCAATCCCATATCTTGGAATTCATTTAACAGCATCTCATTGTGACTTATTCTCAACCAATTATCCTCCTGTATTAAGACAGATCACAAATCTAATAAAACAATGGTCGCAACTTCCTTTATCCTGGATAGGAAAGATTAATGCAATCAAAATGACTATTCTACCCAAATTGCTTTATCTATTCAGAGTCCTCCCTATTCCAATTCCTTCCTATTTTTTGAGAATAGTACAAAAAAGAGCAACTTCGTTTATATGGGGCTCTTCTAAACCACGTATACCTATACACACACTACATCTTCCCAAAAATAAAGGAGGCCTGGGATACCCTAATTTTACTAACTACTACAGAGCAGCACATTTGGCCAGTCTGTCCAAATACCATGCAAAACAGGAAATCCCATTATGGGTATTTATAGAGGCTTCAGAAAATGACCCTCTATTAATATCAAATTTATTATGGCTTGATCCTAAAGACCGCTTTAAAATTCATAATCCCATAACTAAACACTTCTTATCTCTCTGGGATAAACTAAAAACCAAATATCAGTTACAATCTCCACACAATCCTCTCCTTTCTTTTATCAGAAATCCGGCCTTTTATCCGGCATGGATCTACCCAAATTCTTTTAAAGCTTGGACAACATCAGGCATTCAGACACTAAATGACTTCATAGCATCTAAATCATTCCTTTCATTCCCATCGCTTAGAGAAAAATATGATCTACCAAACTCTGAGATATTTAGATATCTCCAAATCAAAAATTTCTATACACCATTCCTAAAGGGGGATACACCATTATCCCAATTATCCATTTTTGAATCAATCTGTACAAAAGATCCATTTGCTAAAGGTACAATTTCATCACTTTATAATCAATTATATGGAGTAGCAAATCTTAATAGACCCTCTTACATTCAGAGGTGGGAGGAGGACCTGGGACAAACTTTAGAAGACACGGACTGGTCTAATATATGGCTCACATCTAAGTCATCTTCACCCAACATCTTGGCACTGGAGACAAATTATAAAGTCCTAACTCGCTGGTACCTTGTACCCGCTAGAGTGGCAAAATATTCACCTAATACCTCAACTCTTTGTTTTCGAGGATGCCCAGAAATAGGCACATATTTACACATATGGTGGACGTGCCCAGTAATCCAAACCTTCTGGAAGGAAGTCTTCGTGATTGCATCTAAAATATTTAAAAAAATAATACAACCAGATCCATATTTAACTTTACTTAATCTAAAACCGGAATGGTTAACACTCTCTCAATTCAAACTTATGATCCAACTAATAACGGCTGCAAAACAAACAGTGGCCAAGGCATGGAAATCTCCTACATTGGTACTAGCAGAAACAATTCACAGAATGAATAATACAATGTCCCATGCTAAGATGGTAGCCATCGATCAAAATCAAATTCCAAAATTTGAAAAACTTTGGCATCCTTGGATAAAACAACAATTCCTGTCAAATTTCAATGACTCTGTCCTGTTGCCATGGTAACAGATTAAATGACTTACAGAGACACCCATTCTAAGGCTTCAAAGAGAACTAAAAAGAATAATAAACTGACGAGCGGGACAACCTTGTGGACCATACCTCTACCTTTCAACCCTTTTTTCTTCTTTCTCTTTCCTTTTCTCCACCTTACGATTAAAGCTCATTATCAGAATTTATTTGACCTATATACACTCTACTTGTAAACAATATGTATAGTAGGTATAAATCATTTAAATACCTACAAAAGTAACTAAGGAAATTATATATATCTTTAATTTAGGTTTACGTGAACCCAATGTTTAATATTTGAAATTTCATGATATTTACCTATATAAACCCTACTGTAAAACAATGAGCTTACTTTATAGATCCTTGTAAACTTACTTTATGTATCTTTATGTATCTTTATAACATTGTATACTCAATAAACTTCTTTTGACAAGGAAATTATGTCACTGAAGGAAGAAAACCTCACACTTCAGTCACGTTTGGAAGATCAGGAAAATAGAAATCGTCGATCGAATTTGCGCATCAGGGGGATCCCTGAATCTTATTTAGACTTGCAGACAACAGTCACAGTGCTGTTTCAGGAATTAATACCTGAAATTCCCATTGACAGGCTTGAATTTGACAGAGTACATAGAGCCTTAGCTCCACGCAAATCCAATGGCCCTCTTAGAGATATCATTACCAAATTACACTACTATAGAACTAAAGAACAGCTTTTAACAGCAGCCAGAGGTAAAGATCTCCTCAGCTTTCAGGGCCACAGTTACCAGCTTTTCACTGACCTTTCCCCACTTACAGTGGCTAAGAGATGTGCACTCAAACCTCAATTACAGATACTTCAGCGCAATCAAATTGCTTACCAATGGGGATTTCCTTTCTCTCTTTGTTTCACACATCTGGAAACCAAATACGTTTGTCGCTCCTCAGAAGATTTACAATCGATCCTAATCGACATAGGGTTAGCCGAAGAAACCCTGACAAAGAACCAGCCTAGCAGAAGTTTCATCTCTCGATCATCACAGCAAAATAAAGCCACAGGATCCAGTTCTGCATCCTCGTCATATCAAAATCTCAGCAAGCGTGGTCGTTATGAACATTCACCTCCCACCATTGTGGACTCAATGGACTGACTTTCCAGTTCACACAAATTCCTCATACTTTCTTCAGATTCCCAGCTTCTTATGCTGGTTAATTTCCTTTAAGTGTTAAGCTCATGAATAAAATGAGCTCTGACTATATGGTTTAGTTATGATATTAGTGTGTGAGGGAAGGGGGAAGGGAAAGGGGAAAAATTTAGTAAAATTATTTTTTATTTTTTTTTTGTTGATTTTTTTTTTCCCATTTCTCTTTTTCCTCTTTACTCTACCTTTTTTTTTGTTAAAAAATAAATAAATAAAAAAAAGGTAAAAAATGGTAATAAAACTATTAGTTATTTAATAATATATTAATATTCTAATAATTCCTGTGGTCCTCCGGTGTTGTTAATCCCATAGGAATTTTTTGCTGCCCTTTTTTTACCACCTACAGAGACCCTCTATTTTTTCTATGGGGGACTCTGCTGGTGGTCCAGGATCCTCTCAGGGAGTATTATATACTCTCCTGAGATGCTCCCATACCCTATACTCTAACTTTAGTCTAATGATACTTGGTCTACATATGGGGTTTTTGTTTTTGTACTCTCTTACTTCTTCTTTTTCTAACTTTTTCTATTCCCCCTTGATCATCCTGGCTCTTGGTAAGCACCTTATCGACTATGATATATTGTTTATTCTACTTGGTTTATGGCCCCTATAAATGTTTTGTCATTAAATGTACAAGGGTTTAATATTCCACATAAACGTACAAAAGCATTAAGCTCATTTGCATTAAAGAGAGCTAACATTATCTGCTTACAGGAAACCCATTTCACTGATAAGATTTATCCCAAGTTTCTTTCATCCTCATATCCACAATATCATACAGCCTCTGCCACGGTTAAACAGCGTGGAACTCTGATTGGTTTTCACCGTTCCACTCCGTTCAATCTGAAATCACAATTATCTGACCCTGAGGGACGTTATTTACTTTTAACAGGTTTTATTTCTGATAATCCTATTACAATTGTTTCATATTATGCACCTAACAAACATCCAACTGCCTTCTTGTCTCATCTTTTACATGTAATTGAAGCTCATAGGAGTGGTACAGTTGTTATCTGTGGAGATTCCAATGCAACTATATTCCCATTTCTGGATAACTCTCCCTCAAAACCTAACACGGGTATTAAAAACTTGACTTTTCAACACCTACTTAACACGCATGGTTTAGTTGACACTTGGCGAGAGATGAATCCTGCCAGTAGATGTTTTACTCACTATTCATACCCACATAAGTCTTTCTCACGAATAGATCATATTTTTACTCCATCCAGTATGTTACCAGAAATCATTTCATCCAAAATTGTTCCTCTTCCGTGGACTGACCACTGCGCAGTAACTACTACTATTGCTTCCACAATTCCCAGATCACATGACACAACTTGGTGCATAAACGACTCTATACTGACTCATCCCTCTCACCGTGTTGAGATTGAAAAAGCATTATCAGATTATATAACGTCTAATGATACGGGTGATATCTCTGCTCTTACATTATGGGAAGCCCATAAAGTGGTTATTAGAGGTAGACTCATACAACAAGCTACTATTCTCAAAAGAGAACGTAAAATTCTGTTTGCAAAACTTGAATCCACCTTTAATGACTGTTACCAGACATTTCAATCCTCTCCTAATGCTAACAACAGCACTAAACTTGAAAGAGCTCGCCTAGATTTAGATCTTTTTCTGACCGATTCAGCAGACAAACTCATACGCAAGCGCCAACATATTCAATACCTTAAAGCAAATAAACCCGATACGCTTATGGCTAGAATCCTGAAGAATTCACAACACAATTAAACACCCATAAAGCTAAAAAATATCCAGAGAAGCATATACCAGTAATCCAGTAAAGATTCTCGAGATATTTCGTTCTAATTTAGCCAAATTATATTCCTCATCTCCTAATTTTGATAAGTCCAAAGCTGATGTTTTATTTTCTAATATTACACTTCCTAACCTCGACCAGCTGCAGAGAGATCAGCTAGAAAACACGATTACGGACAATGAAGTTTTGAAAGCTATAAAATCCTTAAAATTACGTAAGAGACCAGGCCCAGATGGCTTTTCAGCAGCTTATTATAGACAGTATGCACACATCTTAACACCAGTCTTAACCAAAGCCTTTAATTCGATTCTTGAAGGACATTCCTTTAGAACAGAAACGCTTACTTCTATTATAGCAATGATTCCCAAACCACACTCTGATTCTACCTCTTGGACTAATTACCGTCCTATATCTCTTCTTAATCTAGATATAAAACTATTGGCTAAAATCATGGCCACCAGACTAAATTCTATTATAGGACATCTAATTCATAAAGATCAGACAGGCTTCATGCCAAAACGTCAGGCAGGTGATAATATCAGACGTACACTTTTACTTATCCATGCAGCTAAATCTAGACAGATCCCAGCTTGCCTGGTGTCTCTAGATATAAGGAAAGCATTTGACTCTGTCACATGGCCATACATGGAATATACTCTCCAAAAATGGGGTTTTGGTGATCACTTTCTATCCTGGATTTCCTCTTTATACAATAATCCCAGAGCATATATTAAATATTCTGGTTATAAGTCAACAATGTTTGACATCAAAAGAGGTACCAGACAAGGTTGCCCCCTTTCCCCATTACTTTTTGCCTTATTAATTGAACCTTTAGCGCAATTAATTAGAAATACCCCCGATATCAAAGGTATTGAATTAGGTGGTCACCATCATAAATTATGTCTCTTCGCAGACGATATTCTCGTATTTTTGTCACGTCCACATATATCTACCCCTAATTTATTACTCACACTTGAAAACTTCGCCCAAATCTCAGGTCTATACATCAACCCTACAAAATCAAATGCGTTAAATATCTCTTTATCACAAACTGAACTTCAACAAGCCCAAACTTCCTTACCTTTCAACTGGGTTCCGAAACAACTCCCATATTTGGGAATACAAATCACAACTTCCCTTAAAGATCTTTTTGCAGTTAACTACTTGCCTCTTCTAAAACAAATTACTGCTCTCATGAAACAATGGGCTTTTCTTCCGTTATCCTGGTTGGGAAGGATTAACGCTATTAAGATGTCAATACTACCAAAATTTCTATATTTATTTAGGGTACTTCCAATACCAATACCATCCTATTTTCTAAGACTTACTCAACGTAGGGTTATATCATTTATTTGGGGTAACACCAAACCTCGCATATCTAAATCTACATTGTATTTGAATAAACTGAATGGGGGTTTGGGGATACCCAATTTTTCTTCTTATTATAATGCTGCGCAAATTGCACTTCTACCCAAATATCACGCTATGGTTGAAACACCCCTTTGGGTTGCTGTTGAATCGGTAGACAGTGATCCTATCTCAGTGGCAAATATGTTATGGCTAAACCCTGCTGATAGGATCCACCTTACTAATCCAATAACAAAACATACCTTGACTATTTGGGATAAATTCAAACATAATCTTAAATCTCCACATAATCCTCTGCTTTCATTTCTCCATAATCCAGCCTTTTATCCTGCTTGGAAATTTCCAAGATCATTCTCTGCATGGTCCACGGTAAATCTTACCCATTTATGTAATCTATCATCCTCATCTAATATTCATGCCTTTCCTGTATTATGTGAAACTTACGGTTTACCTAAAAAAGAAATATTTCGCTATCTACAGATTAAAATTTTTTATGAACCACTACTTAATACAGGTTCTACTCTCAATCAAATGACTCAATTTGAACGTATCTGTATGAGCGACCCGCACATCAGAGGTCTTATCTCACTATTATATCACCAATGTAATGTGACTTCAGGAGAAACTCTACCCTCATATGCTATTAAATGGGCACAGGATATTAATCAAAAACTGGATGATAAAGATTGGTCTAATATATGGTTAGCCACCAAAACTTCCTCTCCTAACTGTTTTGCTGTAGAAACGAATTATAAAGTTTTAATGCGATGGTACATGGTACCAGCTAGAATAGCTAAATTCGCTCCCTCATATTCTCCTAATTGTTTTAGAGGTTGCGACATGCCCAGTACACATTATCACATATGGTGGCAATGTCCTGTTGTTAAAATATTCTGGAATAACATATTTCTTATGGCCTCTAAAGCCTTGGAAATCACAATTCCTCCAGATCCCACCATGGCTATTCTAAACCTAAAACCTACCATGCTCACTCACACTCAATTTCTTTTATTTATCCAACTAAGTACTGCAGCCAAACAAACCATTGCCAAGGCATGGAAGTCTCAAACTCTAATCGTGAACGAAGCTAAACACAGAATGAATAAAGCACTCATACAAGCAAAGATGACAGCTATTGAAGATAATAAAATTGATCTATTTAATAAGATATGGCAACCATGGGTCAAACACTACTTTCCTGCTGACTTTGACCAATCTTTGTTATTACCACACTAGGTTATATAATATATTCACTAAATTTAATTGTATATATGCCATGAGCCAGGACGCCACCCCAGGTTTCCCTTTCCTTCTCTCTTTCTTCTCTCCCCCCCTCTTTTCTTTTTTTTGTTGTGTAATATTTTCTAGGGTATATACTGTTTGAATATATGAGATACATATTATTTTCATACTTTTTCTATTGCCCATCTTACCACTAGACAACTATATCTAGCCAAATCATTTTATGTTTTCCTTTATTTCTATGCCATACTTAAAATGTGTATAACATAATAACAGTTGTAAGACGGTTCTATGTATAATATTATACTGTAAAGCTTCTGGAAATATGTGATATGTATCCATGTATTATATTCTTTTATTCGTTTTTTTTCTTTCTGAAAACTCAATAAATATATTTACCAAGAGAATAGACCACTGGCCAGAACTTGCCCAGTATGCATTTGAGCTGCTGGGCTGCCCTGCATCCAGCATGCTTTCCGAATGGACATTTAGTGCTGCCTGAGGTTTTGTGACAGATTAAAGAGTGCGTCTCTCCACAGAATCTGTTGACTGGCTGACATTTATCAAAATCAATCCTTCCTGGATGATCAGCAGCTATCAAGCTCTTGATGCCAATGTTGCTGATTAAGTGTTTTTGGGATGTGGGATCTGTGCAGGACTGTCTATGCTGCCTAGCTTTGTGGCTGTTTATATTATCGTGAAGAAATTTTAATTATAGCTTTCATGGACGCAATTAACACCCAAGGACACATTTTTCTGCACCCTTGACAGGTGCATATAATTTAAATTTTTGACAACGGGGCCAATTCTTGCTTTCATCAAGAGTACTTCTATAGGATTATGGTGTGAAGGGACCACGAACACTCAAAGCCCAATTGTTCTGCACTTGTTACTTCTATCCAAAGTCTGCAAAACAGACACCAGAATTTATCCCAAAAATCCCTAATCTTGTTCTGAGTGCACTAGATTGTGGCCTCATCATAGAGACTGGTAAATGTAATTTTTGCTGAAGGAGGTCCAATACATGGTACAGATGCGCCACTTTACAGGCAGACTAAGGGGACCCACCATGCACTATATTTAAAGGAATTTTTTATTTTTAGTATTTCTCTTTAAGCATCGGTAAATCATTGCACGTTTACAAATTATCTTTTTTACAAACTTTTTTTCGTTGATACTGTGCCCCAGGGTAGTACCCAGACCCCCATACCCTTTGTATGCCCAAAAACTTGCAGACAAGCCTTCAAAATTTGCACTTTTAATTTTTACAGTTCAGGTCCCATAGACTTTAATGGGTTCATTGTTTGGCTCCGAACTTTTGCGATGTTCAAAAGTTCTGCCGTGAACCCAACAGGGTAGAACAGGTAGAAAAGCCTAGAACAGCTTGATTTATAAATACTGGCCTGATGGCACATACTTCAGGAATAGGGGTTAGCAAATTCAAGAGTTTTTACCACATTTTTGTGCATAAATCAGGACATTTTGAACTACTTAGAGCGAAATGTTATTGTATGTACCAATATATGGTCTTGCTAACTATTTCCATATACTAATCTTTGTAATATATTTATATAAAAAAAAAAACAACTAAATTTGAAATAAGGATTTCACTAAAAGGTTCTTTTAAAAAGTGCAATGGACTTTAAATAGTTCTCGGGGTTTCAGAACCTTTTTTTTGTTTAATAAATGTTTATTGAATCAGAATTATAAATTACACACTGACATATCAATGAAATTGAGGAGCACTTTAAAGTAATAATTGCTTTCATGGAAAATATAGCAATATAAATAAAGAATCACAAAATAAAATCTGTAAAACAAAATGAAACGTTAAAGCAAAGTGTATGTTTTTGCATAGTTATATGTCTGGGTTCATCTACTAATAAGATGGTTAAGAATCTCTAAAGTGAGTAGGGACAGAGAAAAATAGAAATGGAAAAGCAAAAGGTGAAGAAAGGGACCAAAATAGGGGATAGGGGTCTTTTGGGAGAGTAGGTAAATTTCCAGGCTTGGCTGGCAGCCAAGCCTGTGTGTGTTTTGATCTGGGTTGGGAATAAGGATGAGCTCCGGCGAGTTTGCATGCTGAATGTGCCGAGCCCGCAAGGAAGTCGGCACGGCGCAGCCCTAATCACAGGTAGGGAGACATTTCCCGATCTCTGCAGCCGCACATCGGGAAAAGTCTCACTGATTGTGATTAGCGCTGCGCTGTGCCGACTTCCTGGCGAACTCGGCACGTTCAGCATGTGAACACGCCGGAGCTCATCCTTAATTGGGAATAACTCAGGGCAGGGCTGGGTGACTCACTGTCAGGAATAGGGATGAGCCGAACACCCCCCGGTTCGGTTCGCACCAGAACCCGCGAACGGACCGAAAGTTCGCACGAACGTTAGAACCCCATTGACGTCTATGGGACTCGAACGTTCGAAATCAAAAGTGCTCATTTTAAAGGCTAATTTGCATGGTATTGTCCTAAAAAGGGTTTGGGGACCCGGGTCCTACCCCAGGGGACATGTATCAATGCAAAAAAAACTTTTAAAAACGGCCGTTTTTTCGGGAGCAGTGATTTTAATGATGCTTAAAGTAAAAAAAAAAAAGTGAAATATTCCTTTAAATATCGTACCTGGGGGGTGTCTATAGTATGCCTGTAAAGTGACGCGTGTTTCCCATGTTTAGAACAGTCCCTGCACCAAATGTCATTTTTAAAGGAAAAAATCTCATTTAAAACTGCTTGCGGGTTTAATGTCATGTCGGGTCATGGCAATATGGATGAAAATCAGTGAGACAAACGGCATGGGTACCCCCCAGTCCATTACCTGGCCCTTTGGGTCTTGTATGGATATTAAGGGGAACCCCGCACCCAAATTAAAATAAGGAAAGGTGTGGGGCCACCAGGCCCTATATACTCTGAACAGCAGTATACAGGTTTGTTGTTAAGTAGAATCTGTTTGTAATTTTGAACATTTTTAACGTGTTTAGCTCCAGCCAAAAAATCTTTTCTAAGCTTTTTGGAAAACATAGGGAAGGGTTATCACCCCTGTGACATTTGTTTTGCTGTCTTTCCTCCTCTTCAGAAGATTTCACCTCACTTTTTTGTCCCAATGAAAAATGTTTTTTGAAAATTTGGGTTTTTTTGTGGAACAAGGATTGGAAAGCATCAGTGGAAAGGAGAAATTGTTTTCCCATATTAACTCTTACAGGAAAGAATTTCCCTTCCTAGGGGTAGATTTCATCTCACTTCCTGTTGTCTCCTTCCGTTTGCAAGTAGGAGTCGTTTGTAAGTTAGATGTTTGAAAGTAGGGTCCTGCCCTATATACTCAGCAGAAATTTGGGCCTTAGGTGTTGCTGTGGCCACAACACTGTAAGCCCTCACAGGGCCCTGCTGTGAAATATTAGATCAAGAATTGTAATTACATGCCCCTGTTGAACAGGAGCTGAAAAATTAGGCCTTAGGCACTGGTGCTGGTGCCACAACACTGCAACCCCTCACAGACACTCTAGTTGGAACGCAGGAACGAGCCCTGCTGCAAAGTATTGCTTCAAAAATTGTAATTACACGCCCCTGTTAGACAGGGGCAGAAAAATTGGGCCTTAGGCACTGGTGCTGGTGCCACAACACTGCAACCCCTCACAGACACTCTAGTTGGAATGCAGGAACGAGCCCTGCTGCAAAGTATTACATCAAAAATTGTAATTACACGCCCCTGTTAAACAGGGGCTGAAAAATTGTGCCTTAGGCACTGGTGGTGGCGCCCAGAACCAAAAATGTTCTTACAAGCTATCAGCGTGATGATTGAGGAGGAAGAGGATAATTACTCAGGGATAGTCACTCAGCATCAGCATAGGCAGTCTTTGAAGGGATCTGAGATTTCAAAAAAAATTATTCGGTTACATCAGCATCAGGTGCTTGGTAGCTGGTGGTGATCCAAGACTCATTCATTTTTATGAAGGTCAGCCGATCGACCGAGTCGGTGGACAGACGCACCCCGTGATCGGTTACCACGCCTCCAGCAGCACTGAATGTGCGTTCTGAAAGAACGCTGGATGCAGGACAGGCCAGTAGCTCAATTGCATACTGTGCAAGCTCTGGCCAGTGATCCATCCTCAAGACCCAGTAACCCAGAGGATTTTCGGTGGGAAAGGTGTCCAAGTCTGATCTTGCCCCTAGGTATTCCTGCACCATGTAAAACAGACGCTGGCGATGGTTGCTGGAACCGATCATACCTTGGGGCTGCGGACCAAAAAATTGTCTGAACGCATCGGTCAGACGGCCACCTTCTCCACCGCTCCTTCTTTGACTGACCGAAGCCTCAGCAACACGTTGTCCAGAAACAGGAGTTTGTAACCTCCCAGTCTCTGGGAATGCATTGCACAGACCTTTCTGCAAGGCCTCCCGAAGATGTTTCATCCTCTGCTCCCTCTGCGATGGCAAGATAAGGTCCGCAACCTTACCCTTGTAACGTGGATCAAGGAGGGTTGCCAGCCAGTATTGGTCCTTCTCCTTGATACCACGAATACGAGGATCCTTACGCAGGCTTTGCAAGATCAGGGAGGCCATGCAGCGTAGGTTTGCTGAGGCATTCGGTCCGGAGTCCTCTGGGTCACTAAGAACGACATGGTCCGCAGCCACCTCCTCCCAGCCACGTACAAGTCCATGTGTTTCTTGGGACTGATCCCTTAAAGACTGCTGCTGATGCTGAGTGCCAGGCTCCACCTCCATACTGACACAATCTTCCTCCTCCTCCTCTTCCTCCTCGTCCTCTTCCTGTGTGATCGGCGGGCACGCAGGAACACTGTCTGGATAAAGGGGGCCTTGAGAGCTAAGGAAGTCCTCCTCTTCCTGCCTCTGTTCTGCTTCCAATGCCCTGTCCATTATTCCACGCAGCGTGTGCTCCAACAGGTGGACAAGGGGGACAGTGTCACTGATGCATGCACTGTCACTGCTCACCATCCTCGTGGCCTCCTCGAATGGTGACAGGACAGTGCATGCATCCCTGATTATGGCCCACTGGCGTGGGGAAAAAAAACCAAGCTCCCCTGACCCTGTCCTGGTGCCATAGTCGCACAGGTACTCATTGATGGCCCTCTGCTGCGTGTGCAGCCGCTGCAGCATGGCCAACGTTGAGTTCCACCTGGTGGGCATGTCACAGATTAGGCGGTTCTTGGGCAGGTTAAACTCCTTTTGGAGGTCCGTCAGCCGAGCACTGGCATTATATGACCGGCGGAAATGCACACAGACTTTCCTGGCCTGCCTCAGGACATCCTGTAAGCCCGGGTACCTGCCCAAGAACCGCTGCACCACCAAGTTAAGGACGTGAGCCAAACAGGGCACATGGGTCATTTGTCCCTGTCGGAGGGCAGAGAGGAGGTTGGTGCCATTGTCGCAAACCACCATTCCTGCCTTAAGTTGGCGTGGCGTCAACCACCTCTGAACCTGCCCCTGCAGAGCTGACAAAACCTCTGCCCCAGTGTGGCTCCTGTCCCCCAAGCACACCAGCTCAAGCACCGCATGGCATCTTTTGGCCTGCGTACTTGCGTAGCCCCTTGAACGCCTACGGAGCACCGCTGGTTCCGAGGAAGAGGCCATGGAGGAAGAAGAAGAGGAGGGGGTGGAGGAGAGAGGTGTGTCACAATCAGCATTTTGGAGGCGTGGTGGCGGAACAACCTCCAACACTACTGCACCTTGTCCTGCATCCTTCCCAGCTGCCAGCAGAGTCACCCAATGCGCCGTGAAACTTAGGTAACGTCCCTGTCCATGCCTGCTGGACCATGAGTCAGCGGTAATATGCACCTTACCGCTGACCGCCCTGTCCAGCGAGGCATGGACATTGCCTTCCACATGCCGGTAGAGAGCCGGAATCGCCTTCCGTGAGAAAAAGTGGCGTTTGGGTACCTGCCACTGAGGAACCGCACATTCCACAAACTCACGGAAGGGGGCAGAGTCTACCAACTGAAAAGGCAGCAGTTGAAGTGCTAGCAATTTTGCCAAGCTAGCATTCAACCGCTGGGCATGTGGATGGCTGGGAGCAAACTTCTTTCGGCGGTGCAGCAGCTGGGGCAGGGAAATTTGCCTGGTACAATCTGACGTCGGTGTACCAAAAGCAGATTGCCCACAAGTACTTGGCTGTGACACACCTAATTCTACACCTTCATTCCTCTCACTGCAGGTCTCAGAGAGGACTGAAGGTCTAGTGGGGTTGGAAATCTCAGCTGATGAGGAGCAAGGAGAGATCCTCTTTGTTCTTTGGTGTGGGTCTTTTAGATACGCTTGCCAACGAACTGCATGGCAGGTCAACATATGTCTGGTCAAGCATGTGGTACCCAAGCGGGAGATGTTTTGGCCACGCGAGATACGCTTGAGACAAATGTTGCAAATAGCAGCGGTGCGATCTGATGCACTCGTCTCAAAAAAGGCCCACACCAAAGAACTTTTTGAATAACGCGCAGAGACTGCAGCGCCCTGCACATGTGGAGCTTTGGGGTGTGATGCAGTCAATGTGCTGCAATAGGCTGGCCCCTGGAGGGCATCCTGCCTCGTTGGTGATGTGCCGCCGCCTCCTCCTCCTCCTCCTCCTCCTCCTCCTCCTCCTCCTCTCTCCTATCAGGCACCCACGTTGAGTCAGTGACCTCATCATCCCCTCCCTCCTCATCACTGGAGCAAACCTGGCAGTATGCTGCAGCAGGGGGAGCATGACTGCCAGATTGCTGTCCTTCTTGGGCACCCCCTCTGTCCGTGCTCATGTTACTGCCTTCATCGAGCTCAGTATCGTCATCAGAGCCTTCCAAACGCTGGGCATCCTCCTGGAGCATGTACCCAACACTGTGGTCAAACAGTTCGAGGGAATCCTCATGAGGACATGGTGGAGCTAGGGAAGGAGTCACTGATGACATTGAGCTGAGGGAAGAGGCCACTGCTTTGCCAGACAAAGCACCCTGGGCATGGGTGAGAGAGGATGAGGAGGATGAGGACGGCTTGGTCATCCACTCGACCAAGTCTTCCGCATGTTGCGGCTCAACACGGCCAGCTGCCGAAAAAAAGGCCAAGCGTGTCCCATGGCCACGTGCTGATGAGGATGCACCGTCTCCACGACCAGCACTAGACACAGAGCCTGCTTGCCCTCTCTTATTGGCTTGTGACTGTCTGCCTCTCCTTCTTGGCCTTCCAGACATACTAATGGCCTGTAGCTGCACTAAGCTGGGATAGAACACCTGTAATTTTCTTCAAGTAGCTTTATATACTGTAACCAGACAAGCCTGCCTGTCAGTAGGAAGATAACAGGAACGGATCTAGCTGAACACTGTGAGCAGGACGCACTGTACTAAATGTAAATAGTCTAGCTGCCTGACCGTGGTACTAATAGGATCAAATAGAACACCTGTAATTTTCTTCAGGTAGCTTTATATACTGTAACCAGACAAGCCTGCCTGTCAGTAGGAAGATAACAGGAACGGATCTAGCTGTACACTGTGAGCAGGACGCACTGTACTAAATGTAAATAGTCTAGCTGCCTGACCGTGGTACTAATAGGATCAAATAGAACACCTGTAATTTTCTTCAGGTAGCTTTATATACTGTAACCAGACAAGCCTGCCTGTCAGTAGGAAGATAACAGGAACGGATCTAGCTGAACACTGTGAGCAGGACGCACTGTACTAAATGTAAATAGTCTAGCTGCCTGACCGTGGTACTAATAGGATCAAATAGAACACCTGTAATTTTCTTCAGGTAGCTTTATATACTGTAACCAGACAAGCCTGCCTGTCAGTAGGAAGATAACAGGAACGGATCTAGCTGTACACTGTGAGCAGGACGCACTGTACTAAATGTAAATAGTCTAGCTGCCTGACTGTGGTACTAATAGGATCAAATAGAACACCTGTAATTTTCTTCAGGTAGCTTTATATACTGTAACCAGACAAGCCTGCCTGTCAGTAGGAAGATAACAGGAACGGATCTAGCTGAACACTGTGAGCAGGACGCACTGTACTAAATGTAAATAGTCTAGCTGCCTGACCGTGGTACTAATAGGATCAAATAGAACACCTGTAATTTTCTTCAGGTAGCTTTATATACTGTAACCAGACAAGCCTGCCTGTCAGTAGGAATTTAACAGGAACGGATCTAGCTGAACACTGTGAGCAGGACGCACTGCACTAAATGTAAATAGTCTAGAAGATAACAGGAACGGATCTAGCTGAACACTGTGAGCAGGACGCACTGACTGCACTAAATGTAAATAGCAGGAACGGATCTAGCTGAACACTGTGAGCAGGACGCACTGCATTAAATGTAAATAGTCTAGATAGAAGATAACAGGAACGGATCTAGCTAAACTGAATACAGTGTATATATATATATGCAACACCTGGGATGCATATATATACACAATACACTGTAAGTGCAGCTAACTGACTGACTGTTCTGCCTAATCTATCTAACTCAAATCAAATGACACTGTCTCTCTCTCTCTCTATCTCTCAGCACACCGGAACACACACTACACAGGGCCGCCGTGCAGGCGGCCTTATATAGTGTGGGGTGTGTACTAAATCCCCTGAGCCATAATTGGCCAAAGCCACCCTGGCTTTGGCCAATTACAGCTCTCTCTACTGACGGCGCTGTGATTGGCCAAGCATGCGGGTCATAGTGCATGCTTGGCCAATCATCAGCCAGCAATGCACTGCGATGCCGCAGTGAATTATGGGCCGTGACGCGCCACACGAATTTAGCGCGAACGGCCCATAACGTTCGCAATTCGGCGAACGATCGAACAGCCGATGTTCGAGTCGAACATGGGTTCGACTCGAACACGAAGCTCATCCCTAGTCAGGAACCATGAATCAGATGGAGACAGAAAATGCAGTAAAATCACACCTTTTAATATGGTGGTAAAAATGGTACAAATAGTAAACGTAG
The DNA here is from genome assembly GCF_042186555.1 of Aquarana catesbeiana. Classification (NCBI taxonomy): domain Eukaryota; kingdom Metazoa; phylum Chordata; class Amphibia; order Anura; family Ranidae; genus Aquarana; species Aquarana catesbeiana. Next base: position 216,558,229 of record NC_133325.1, on the reverse strand, counting down.
TCAAAACATAGCCAGGGTTTGGTAACCAAATTGGGTAGTCAGAACAAGTCAGGAAATCAGGAAGCTGTGAATCAGTGTAGTTGAGAACAAGCCAGGAAATCAGGAAGCCGAGGATCAGCGTAGTTGTGCAGCAGACAGGATCTGAAACCAGAAGGCATATCATACCAAGAAAGTCTTTTAACAGGAACACAGCAGAGAGTCTCAGAATATGTTGATCAAGGTGAAGGCACAGGAGGACTAATCGAAGCAGCTTATATAGCCAGTAGGACTTGATGAGCAGGATATCATCAGCAGGTAAGTCACTGTGGAAAGATTAGCGCTGGTAATTAACCGACAGCTATACAGCTTGCCATGAGAAGGGAGGGCTGAGCCCAGCCCTGACAGTACCCCCTCATTAATGACCCCTCCCCCTCAGAGGGCCACCAGGTTTGAGGGGAAAACGTCTATGGACAACATGGAGGAGGACAGGGGCATGTATTTCCAAGGATAGGACCCAAGAGGGCTCCTCCGGACCGTACCCCTTCCAATGAACCAGGTACTGTATGTGCCCACAATACCTACGGGAGTCAATAATGAATTGTACTTCATACTCCTCATAGTTCTCAACCTGTACTGGATAAGGACGTGGCATCGAGGTGGTGAAGAGGTTGAACACCAAAGGTTTTAATAAGAAGACATGGAATACATTTGAGATACGCATATTGGGAGGAAGGTCTAAAGTGTAAGCTCCTGCGGAGAATACAGAAAAACCCAATATACTGAGGTGCCAATTTCAGTGAGGGAACATGGAGTCGGAGGTTGTGAGATGACAGCCAGACCCTCTCCCCAACTTGGTAGGGAGGCACAGGTAGGCGTCTGTGGTCAGCAGGGAGTCTGTACCTATCATTGGCATGTTGCAAGGACTCTTGGACCTCTACCCAAGTGTAACAAAGACCATGGAGATGCTCCTCCAATCCGGGAATGCTCTGAGGAAGAAACGGCAACATGGATGGTTGGAAACCATAATTCGCCATAAATGGAGACAATCGGGTGGTGGTATTAACGGCACTATTGTGAGCAAACTCCACCCAAGGTAAGGGGTCTAACCAGTTGTTATGATGGTCAGAAATATAGCAACGTAGAAACTGTTCCAAGGACTGATTGGCTCATTCTGTGGCCCCATTAGACTGCGGGTGATACGCAGAAGAGAAGGAAAGCTGAATTCCCAACTGTGCACAAAAAAGTCTCACCAAAACCTGGACACAAACTGGCTACCCCTGTCCAAGATGGTAACCCTGGGTAGCTCATGTAATCGAAAGATCTCCCAAGCAACAATGGATGCCAGGTCTTTGGATGTGGGCAACCTCTTAAGTGGAATGCAATATGACATTTTTGAGAACTGGTCAACCACCATAATGATAACCGTGTTGCCCTGCGAGTTGGGTAACTCCACAATAAAATCCATAGACGGGGCGTGGCTGGCCGCAGAGCGAGATGGCTGCTTGATACCTCAGCTCTGCTCAGCCGTTCTCCATGCTACACTCCAGAATTGATCAAGTTAAAGACAGCACTGATGACATTGAAAAACAGCTCACTGAGCACACTGCGGCCTATAACGAAATGAGCGGATGCCCATGATCACCACGCTGAGGAGATTCAATATCTGCAGGCCAAAGTCACAGATTTAGAAGATCACTCAAGGAGGAATAACATCAAATTTAGGGGTGTACCAGAATCTGTTAAGCCCCCAGAACTGATCCCCTACATCCAACAGCTATTCCTCACACCTATCCCTCAACTGAGCAAAACTGACATGGTTATTGAGAGGGCGCATTGCATTGTCAAACCTAGCCACCTCCCTGCGTCTGTGCCTAGAGACATACTAGCACGTGTCCATTTCTTCCGCCAGATCCACCTCTCTGCTACCTGACCCCTACTCTTCTGTGTCCCTGTACACAGACATCTCTGCTGCCACAGTTCAAAGATGAAGAGAATTCTCCCAGAACACCGCTATCCTCAGGAAGCACAACATCCCATACAAATGGGGCTTTCCTACCAAACTGGTAGTCACGTACCAGAACCAGAGCACCAACATCTTTACTCCCAAAGATGGAATCAAGTGAATGCTCAACTGTGGCCTAATCACCTCACCACTTCCTGAACCACTACTTCAGAGGCCCCCCAACATTCGCTCAAGATCCCAGGCGCCATGCTCCTGCTACCACCCGCAGGTAAAGGCTTCCTATGTCTCCACTCCCTTAAACCAGCAGGTGCCTCTTGGAAATTTTTGATGCACCAAACCTGCATTATCGCATCTCAATATTGTCCCCGGTGAGCGTACCACTAAGTATACTCTTTACTCTTTCCTCCGAGAAGGAAAAGTGCCAAGCACTTAACAGATCTTTTGTTACCTCCTTTTTTATTTTATTCCACATTCATTGTTTTATCTTTGTTTCTTACAGGTTTTGTCTATTGCAATACTATACTTTTGGTTGCCTTTAGATTTTTGGCTACGTTTTGCCTACTGTGTTACGCCTTTGCAGGTCTTCCCCCACCCACACACATCTCTGCATAACAACTAAAAGCGATAACCCTATACCCCCCTACTCACATCTCAAAATGTCAGTCACCTTCACTTCCATTAACGCAAAAGGTCCAAACTCCCCTTACAAAAGAAGTTTACTGTGGAAAGAAGCAATAACCCACACCTCTGACATACTATGTGTACAGGAAACACACTTTGCTTCCAGCAAACCCCCCTCTTGTTCCCACAAACAATACCCACACTGTTACTTCACCAACTCCACCAAGAAAAAGGCAGGAGTTATTCTTGCCATACGCTCCACGGTTTCATTCCAACCATTCCACACTGAAATAGACCCCGATGGCAGATTCATAATCTTAAATGCCGCTGTCAACAACCATACATTTACCATTGCTAACATTTATTCCTCCAATACCAATCAACACCGCTTCTACAAAACCATACTGAAGAAGCTGGAACCTTTCAAACAAGGCTCCTTGATTATATGCGGTGACTTCAACCAAATTGTTGATACCTCACTAGACACTTCTAATTGCGCCCGTAAACTTCCACCTCTCTTTCCTCCCTGCTCCATTCGGGAGACCTGTATGACCCCTGGAGATGCCTCCACGGCACTGAAAGAGATTAAACCTTCTTCTCACACACACACAGCATGCATCCTCTCGGATAGATCTCTTTTTGACTGACAAATATACTCTGCAAATGGTCCAGGAAACTAAAATTGGACTTATTACGTGGTCTGACCACGCACCCATTTTAATGAGGCTGTTTCAAACGCAAGCTAACACAAAGAAAATCCCATACCTTACTGACCACTGTGGCATAAAACACACCGGTCCTAAGGACATTGCGGACCAATTTAGCTCTTATTACTCCAAACTGTACAACCTCACCAGTTCTAGCTCTGTCCCACCACCCACCTCTACCGACATAGATAACTTCCTCATCAACATACACCTTCCCACACTGTCACAGGAACAAGTACATCAACTATCCTCCCCCTTCTCCCCATTAGAAGTTGAAACAGCCATCATTGCTCTGCCCCTTCATAAAGCTCCAGGCCCTGACGGGTTCAGTAACGAGTACTACAAAATGTTCTCTAAACTCCTTACTCCCTACCTATGCTACTCCTTCAACTTCACCGCAAGCACTGGCTTCATTCCACCAGAATCCCTCCAAGCCACCATTACCACTATCCCAAAGCCGGGCAAGCTGACTGATGAACCTGCCAGCTACAGACCCATCTCCCTGCTAAACACTGACACCAAGCTATATGCGAAACTCTTGGCCACGCTACTATCCAACATCATCCCACAACTTGTAAAACAAGGAAACGGAGGCGCCTCTTGGTGCAGACTGTAAAACAATTTTAATTTTAAAAAGGCAACAACATAGTTTGCACTCACATTTTGGTAGAAATATCAGGCATTAAAAAAGTCCCAAGACAATCAAGGGGGTCTGTGAGGTCACTTCTCTCTGCCATGGATGTGTGTCCTCTAGCTGGTTCCAAGCGCTGGATGTGTAACGGCCGACAGCGAGGAAGAACACCAGAACGAGGCTTGAGGAGCAAGCAGTGATCCAGGCAAGGATTGATGACGTCACACCATGTGCGACGCGTTTCCTGAGCCGGCTAGCCGTGAGTGACGTGACGGCTGCACTCCTTTGTCAAGCTGATTGGCAAGGGGCTGGGAAGGAATATATATAGAGAGCAATAGGGAAGAGGATGGGGGCGGGGGAAAGGAGATGGGGAAGGAAGAGATCGGTAGTGTCAGCGGGCATTAAAAACAAAAGAAAAAGAAGAAGAGAAAGAGAGAAGGAGATTTGTTTAAAAAAAATATTAAAAAAATGTATGTTTAAAAAAAATAATGAAATAATAAATGGGAGAGGATGAAAAAATGAAAAAAGAGAGGAACGGTAAGAGAGGTGGGACCGGAGTTTACAATTATTATATACTGGTATCATATACAATAGGCATCGCATGATGTCTAATGATGGGGATTTCATTACATTAAATAGTGGATATGGATGAAAGTTGTAAGTAACAAAATCAGGGAAAGAATTGGTGGGGGGGTTATGTCTAGGGAAGGGAAATGAGGAGGGGAGAAGGAGGGAAGAGGGGGGGGGGAGGGAGGGGGAGGGGAAGGGGGGAGGAAAAGGGAATAGTGTTATATTGAAAATTCATCCACGCATTGCTATGCGTGCAGATGCATGTTCAAATACAAGATGGAAGGGGGGAGGCTGGAATAGGATATATTGTTAGATGTAACATACATGTATATGTATATACACATACATACATACATGTATATATGTATTAAATATATAGATAGAAGGAGAAAGGAAGGGAAGGGGGGGAAAGGGGGGGGGGACAAAACATACAATGTAACCTATGGATGCGCATGTATGTATGCGCGTGTAGTCATTTTTACTGTATAATAAATATAAATCAACAGAACAACAGCATAGGAGTATACACTTGTAGACATCACAGGATAGCGGATATTTCGATACATTCATTGATGCCTCCAAGCGAGGGGACATCTAAGCGGTAAATCCAGTAGGTTTCCCTTGCGCACAATTTTTTGAACCTTTCGGCAGGCAGGAGAGACCTAGGGATCTGTTCTATGACCCAGACATATAACCCAAGGGTAGAGCCCTTGCGGGCCGTAGCGAAATGTCTAGGTACACTGTGGGGGTCTGTGCCACCCTTAATGTACCTCCTATGCTCTCCAAAATGCTGTCTTAAGGGCCGGATAGTACGGCCAACATATATGAGGCCACAGTCAGACCATACACCACATGATCAGATGAACAATTAAAGAATTCCATCAAGTGGTATGTATGGCCTTTGGTGGAGAAGGATTTTTGGCCATGTTGGACAAAATGACATGTTTTGCAGAGTTTTTTGCGGCATTGAAACATCCCTACCAGAGGGATGAGCGGAATGATGGGTGGAAAGGCTGGAGTGGTTTTCAATTTACTGGGGGCAATATTGTTTTTGAGATTCGGAGCTCTGCGATAAGTAACGTGCCAGAGTAATGACGTCCAGACTACTCTCATGAGACATGTCAGGGGTGTCCACTCTCACCCTTGATATTCTCCCTCGTCATGGAACCCCTAGCCCAATCAATCAGAAACAAACCACTCATATCAGGAATAACAACAGCAGATGAAACAAAACTGGGACCTTTGGCTCAAACATCCTAAATGCATACCTCCCATGAGTGAACTTCAACACTAACACCCTAATGCTGTACACACCTGACTGATATGTCTATCACCTGCTAATCAATACAATGTTTACCTCTGTCTTTATTTGTTAAAATTCACAGATGTACTTAACTATTTCTTCAAACCCTATGTAGATCTTCCACTGATATAATAACTTAATTGCCACCCTTATAATCATATGTTAATCAATGTTCACTTGTACCTTCCTCAATATGTATACTTTACAATAAAATTGAGTTTAAAAGAAAAAAAAATCCATAGACACGTGGGTCCAAGGTCTCTCTCCTTTGGGTATGGGTTGTAGGAGACCCACTGGAAGGTGCCGTGGTGTCTTACACATAGCACACATGAAACAGGTGGCTACGAAGGCAGCTACATCAGCACGGAGACTAGGCCACCATAATTGTTGGGAAATAGCCCAAATGAGTTGATTCTTCCCTGGGTGGCCAGCAGCCTTGGGAGAATAGTAAGTCTGGAGCACAGCGGTGTGAAGACTCTCAGGGACAAAACAGCAGTCACAAGGTTTCTCAGGAGGAGAATGGATCTGAGTGGCAAGATTCTGTCACCCAAAGGTGAAGTGAGACTAGTAATAACCGTAGCCAGAATACAATCGGGAGGTATCACAGGAGCAGGAACCGACTCTATCTTGGAAGCGGAGGAAAACTGTCGTGAGAGTGCATCAGCCATTACATTCTTAGTCCTGGGTAAAAATGAGACTATATAATTGAAGCTTGACAAGAAAAGAGCCCATCACACCCTTCTGGGAGAGAGGCATTTATCCTCAGACAAAAATGTGAGATTCTTATGGTCAGTCAGAATGAGAACCAGCACAGTGGTACCTTTAAGGAGAAGCCTCCATTCTTTAAGGGCTAAAATGATCACCAACAACTCTCTGTCCCCAATCTCGTAATTGCATTTCGCAGGTGACAATTTCTTGGAAAAGTAGCCACAAGGATGCATAGTACTCTCAGAGGTAAAACGTTGAGACAGAAGAGCGCCAACTCCAGTATCAGAAGCATCAACCTCAAGGATAAAAGGTAATGTAGGATCTGGATGTGCCAACACAGGAGCAGAAACAAAGGCAGTCTTGAGACTCTCAAAGGCATTAATGGAATCCAAAAGACCAATTCTGAGGGTTACCATCCTTTCTGGTCATATCAGTCAGGGGTTTGACCAGAGACAAGAAGTTACGAATAAACTTCCAATAATAATTGGCAAAGCCAAGAAAACATTGGAGTGGACGTAAACCCACTGAAGGACTGCTGAAAGTTTATTTGGGTCCATCAAAAAAACAGCAGTGGTAATGACATAACCCAGGAATTTAACCTGTTCACGATGGAACTCGCACTTCTCCAAATTACAATACAGGTTATTTTCTCTCAGCCTCTGCCTCTGGAGCACACAACAGACATCTGTATGACTCTCTAGAGACTTGGAAAATATGAGGATATCGCCGAGATAAACCACCACACATAGCTGCAACAGATCTTGGAGGACATCGTTGAAAAATTCCTGAAAAACTGCTGGAGCGTTGCAAAGGCCAAGGTACTCGAAGTGGCCTGTTCTGGTAATAAAAGCAGTTTTTCATTTGTCGGCCTCCTTGATCCTAATGACATTGTATGCCCTCTTCAATCAAGCTTTGTGAAAACCATTGCTCCCTTGAGGCGGTCAAATAATGCCATAATCAACGGAATTGAATAAGCATTCTTAATCGTGAAATGATTGAGACCCCTATAATCAATACAAGGTCTCAGTTCACCACTCTTCTTCTTCACAAAGATGAAACTGGCACCAGCAGGAGAAGAGGATTTGCAGATGAATCCTTGAGAAAGTGCATCTGCAACATACTCCTCCATGGCTTTGAGACAGACAAAGGGTAAACCTGGCCATGATGGGGTATGGCACCTGGCTGAAGGTCAATTGTGCAATCATACGACTGATGTGGAGGCAAACTACCGGCTTGACCTTTGTCAAAGACATTGCTAAAATTGTGGTACTCTTCGGGCAGGGAGGAGAGTGAAGAGTTGCACAGGACCTTAGCCACTCTCTGAAAACATGTCTTACTGCATTGTAGTGACCAGGAAGGAACCTCAGCATGAAGCTAATCAAAAGAGGAGTTGTGCCTCTGTAACCAAGGATAACCAATAACCATCGGAAACTTAGGTGAAGAAATTACTTGGAATTGGATTATCTCATGGTGAGGAGCCCCTACAACCATGGTCAATGAACAGTCTCATAAGTCACATGCCTCAATGGCAAGTGGAGTGGCACGAAGCTGCAGCGGAATCTTGTGCTTAGACACAAATGCACCATCTATGAAAAGGCCTGCAGCCCCAGAATTGATTAGAGCCTGTATCTCGATGGACGACTCAGACCAAGAAAGAGTAAACGGAACCAGGGGCTTATCCTTCTGGATAACTGGGATGTAACAATGCCACCTATGGTCTGTCCCCTACAGGACCTCAAGGCTCCGGCATTACCAGGACAGGTAGGACAAGACTTCAAAAAGTGACTTCCTCCTAAAGGCCCTCTTATCTGCAGAGAGACATGTGAAGCCCAACTGCATGGGTTCCACTCAGTGACTGACTCAGTACCAGGAGGTATGGGAGGTGAGGGATGCACGGGTAGGACTGCAAAGCTCTGGGCCAAATGTACAGGAGGCTTCCACAAGCGCTCCTTAAAGGAGGGTCTCTCTCAGAATCTGGAGTCAATGAGGATGGCAAACGTGATCAACTTCTCCAGCTCAATGGGTCTCGGGCTGCTATCTCATCTTTGATGGTATCCGAGATACCATGAGAAAAAGCAGCCACAAGGGCCTCATTTTTCCAAGCAATCTCTGCTGCCAGAGTACGGAATTAAGAAGTGGAGTGTGCAGGAATGTCAAATACCCTTTTAAAGGAAGCCACAGACTCTGGGTAACACAGGACAATGGGTTTTTGCATCTCACATAGAGGGTTTGCCCAGGCCAAGGCTCTCTCAGAAAGCAAAGATATCACAAAGCCTACTTTGCTTCTGTCCATGGGAAATGCCTGGGGCAGCATCTCAAAGTAAATATCAACCTGGTTGAGAAACCCTCTACACTGAGCTGGATTGCCCCCAAATCACTGGGGAAGCGGAGGGAAACCAGACATACCTCTTATATAGGTAATACTCTTGGCAGTTGCCTGCACAGAGAACAAAGCAGCAGCAGGGACGGCCTGCGACACAGGTTGAACCGGAGCGGCCACAGTGGAAGAGTCCAGGTGAGCCATGTTACATAGTTACATAGTAGGTGAGGTTGAAAAAAGACACACGTCCATCAAGTCCAACCTATGTGTGTGATTATGTGTCAGTATTACATTACATATCCCTGTATGTTGCGGTCATTCAGGTGATTATCTAATAGTTTCTTGAAGCTATCAATGCTCCCCGCTGAGACCACCGCCTGTGGAAGGGAATTCCACATCCTTACCGCTCTTACAGTAAAGAACCCTCTACGTAGTTTAAGGTTAAACCTCTTTTCTTCTAATTGTAATGAGTGGCCCCGAGTCTTATTAAACTCTCTTCTGCGAAAAAGTTTTATCCCTATTGTGGGGTCACCAGTACAGTATTTGTAAATTGAAATCATATCCCCTCTCAAGCGTCTCTTCTCCAGAGAGAATAAGTTCAACGCTCGCAACCTTTCCTCATAACTAAGATCCTCCAGACCCTTTATTAGCTTTGTTGCCCTTCTTTGTACTCGCTCCATTTCCAGTACATCCTTCCTGAGGACTGGTGCCCAGAACTGGACAGCATACTCCAGGTGCGGCTGGACCAGAGTCTTGTAGAGCGGGAGAATTATCGTTTTATCTCTGGAGTTGATCCCCCTTTTAATACATGCCAATATTCTGTTTGCCTTATTAGCAGCAGCTTGGCATTGCATGCCATTGCTGAGCCTATCAACTACTAGGACCCCCAGGTCCTTTTCCATCCTAGATTCCCCCAGAGGTTCTCCCCCCAGTGTATAGATTGCATTCATATTTTTGCCACCCAAATGCATTATTTTACATTTTTCTACATTGAACCTCATTTGCCATGTAGTCGCCCACCCCATTAATTTGTTCAGGTCTTTTTGCAAGGTTTCCACAACCTGAGGAGAAGTTATTGCCCTGCTTAGCTTAGTATCGTCTGCAAATACAGAGATTGAACTGTTTATCCCATCCTCCAGATCGTTTATAAACAAATTAAATAGGATTGGTCCCAGCACAGAACCCTGGGGAACCCCACTACCCACCCCTGACCATTCTGAGTACTCCCCATTTATCACCACCCTCTGAACACGCCCTTGTAGCCAGTTTTCAATCCAGGTACTCACCCTATGGTCCATGCCAACGGACCCTATTTTGTACAGTAAACGTTTATGGGGAACTGTGTCAAATGCTTTTGCAAAATCCAGATACACCACATCTACGGGCCTTCCTTTATCTAGATGGCAACTCACCTCCTCATAGAAGGTTAATAGATTGGTTTGGCAAGAACGATTCTTCATGAATCCATGCTGATTACTGCTAATGATATCGTTCTTATTACTAAAATCTTGTATATAGTCCCTTATCATCCCCTCCAAGATTTTACATACTATTGATGTTAGGCTAACTGGTCTGTAATTCCCAGGGATGTTTTTTGGGCCCTTTTTAAATATTGGTGCTACATTGGCTTTTCTCCAATTAGCTGGTACCATTCCAGTCAATAGACTGTCTGTAAAAATTAGGAACAACGGTCTGGCAATCACCTGACTGAGTTCCCTAAGTGAATAAGGAGCGTCTGTAACGCCATGGCAAACTGATCCATGCAGTAATACTGCTCATCCAACCTGGAAGAAATATTACCAGCAAGTGGATTGACTGCATCTTCTGAGTCCATGGCCTTCGCCTACTGTCAGGAACCATGAATCAGATGGAGATAGAAAATGCAGTAAAATCACACCTTTTAATATGGTGGTAAAAATGGTACAAATAGTAAATGTAGTCAAAACATAGCCAGGGTTCGGTAACCAAATTGGGTAGTCAGAACAAGCCAGGAAATCAGGAAGTCGGCAATCAGCGTAGTTGAGAACAAGCCAGGAAATAAGGAAGCCGGGAATCAGCGTAGTGCAGCGTAGTCTGTGCAGCAGACAGGATAGGAAACCAGAAGGGATGTCAAACCAAGCAGGTCTTTTAATAGAAACACAGCAAAGAGTCTCTGGATATGTTGACCAAGGCAAAGGCACAGGAGAACTAATTGAAGCAGCTTATATAGCCAGTAGGACTTGACGAGAAGGATATCATCAGCAGGTGAGTCACTGTGGAAAGATGAGTGCTGGTGAACAGCCTGCCCTGAGAAGGGAGGGCTGAGCCCAGCCCTGACACTCAGGCAGCATCACCAACACCTCCCAATTCTTTCCAGAATGTTCTGGTGTTTTCTGGAAAGGAAGGAGGAGAGGAAAGGTGGAGCTGCCTGTGGTAATCTGAGGAGCTAAGAATATGCATGCATCATACATGCTAGGGGGAGTACAACTGGGGGAATCTGTAGTGGAGAAGGATCTGGGGGTTTTGGTAGATCATAAGCTCAATAATAGCATGCAATGCCAAGCTGCGGTTTCCAAAGCGAGCAAAGTTCTTTCTTGTATTAAGAGAGGTATGGACTCCAGAGAGAGAGATATCATTTTGCCCCTGTTCAAATCATTAGTAAGACCTCATCTGGAATATGCAGTTCAGTTTTGGACACCAGTTCTCAAAAAGGATATCGGGGAACTAGAGAAAGTGCAGAGAAGGGCAACCAAACTGATAAGAGGCATGGGGGAGCTCAGCTATGAGGAAAGATTAGAGGAACTGAATTTGTTCACTCTTGAGAAGAGGAGAATAAGGGGGGATATGATCAACATGTTTAAATATATAAGGGGTCCATATAGTGAACTTGGTGTTGAGTTATTCACTTTACGGTCAACACAGAGGACAAGGGGGCACTCTTTACGACTGGAGGAAAAGAGATTTCATCTCCAAATACGGAAAGGTTTCTTCACAGTAAGAGCTGTGAAAATGTGGAATAGACTCCCTCCAGAGGTGGTTCTGGCCAGCTCAGTAGATTGCTTTAAGAAAGGCCTGGATACTTTCCTAAATGTACATAATATAACTGGGTACTGACATTTATAGGTAAAGTTGATCCAGGGAAAATCCGATTGCCTCTCTGGGATCAGGAAGGAATTTTTTCCCCTGCTGTAGCAAATTGGAGCATGCTCTGCTGGGGTTTTTTGCCTTCCTCTGGATCAACTGTGGGTATAGTATTGGGTATATTGGATTGTACGGTTTTTTTTTTTTTTTTTTTTTATATGGTTGGACTGGATGGACTTGTGTCTTTTTTCAACCTGACTAACTATGTAACTATGTAACTATGAGCTCTGACCAATCCCCAACCTGGATTGGCAGGGGGCAGGCCTCCTTAAATACCCAAGGTCAGCCCAGCTGGGGAGGGCTTTGAGGGAGCTCCCCAGTGTGGGGGGGTGACCTTGGACCTGGGATCGGGTGCAGACAGGACCCTCTTACAACCCACAGAGGTGTCCTGGACAGGAGGCACAGGAGGAGCAAGAGAGGGCAGTGGGAGAGAGCACTCCCGGGCAAGTCTCCAAGGAGGAACAACAAGTCACAGCCAAGAGGGCTGGTGAGAGACACACAGTCAGGAGAGGACTGGGGAGGTATGCCTGAGAGGACTGGAAGATTGCATCCTGGGATGGGTGCAGAGCTGCTCTGGAGTGGGGTCTGAATTCTCCTTATGTCCCTCCTGACACTATGGACATTGTGGAGAACTCCCGGAAAGGGTGGGAGGATGACCTAGTGTGCCTTTGCTGGTGCCAGAGTGTGAGGAGACCTGGGCCCACTTTGAGGACATTCGGAAGGAATAGCAGCTGGGGAGAGCAATCTACAAAGGCAGAGTGGTGGTTGTAAAAGCTAGACGGCCTGCCAGGAGCCACTCTGTCTCCATCAGGGAGGAAGGGGGAGGAAGGAAGAGACTGCCTTACCGACATTTCTATGCATGAAGGACTGTTGGAGTGTGCAGCTCACCACTGAAATGGCCACATGGACTGCTGTGAAGGTTGCAGAGTGTGTGTTCCTTTTTGCCTGACTTTTTTTGCAGGATCAGACCAGCATGCCACCCTGTGCTGTGCCCGATGGATGGACTTTCCTATTGATGGATGCTGGTTAAGGTCTGGTTCCTACTTTAACTCTTTAAGGAGCCTTGTAGTTGGGGGATGGGCCCCTCCCACCAGGAACCCCAAAGAGAACTGTCTACTTCTTATGCTCTGTTTTTCTCCCTCTATTGTTTCTGTCAGCAGGCTATAACACCCTCCTGACAAAACAAAGAAGAAAAATGTGTTTGAGGTGACTTATGTGATCTGGACATTTAATGTTTCTGTCAGCAGGATGCTAACCCCCTCCTGACAAAAAATCCTGTAAAATGTATAGATAGTTGTTAGGATAGGATGTTGTAGTGTTTTTGTTTTCACAGGATCTCTTTGGATGGGACGGCTGTCCATCCCTCTCCGGCTGGAGCAAAAATCCTGCAGGCAGAGTATTTCTCTTGAGGAGGAAGTGCTCTGGCTCAAAATGTGATGTTATGTCATGTTGCTGTTAGCTACAGGGACATGTAGTTAGGTGTATAGTGTAATGTATATGCTGTAAATACTGAGGAAAAAATATACATATCACTTTATTTTTGTACGTATATATTTGTGCATAGCCTCGTCCCAGTTTGTTCCCTTTTACCCTTCCAAAACTGTAATTTTCATGAGATGCCCTTGCTCCTGGTCCAGGGGGCCTATTTTTGTATTTTTGTAAATTCCCAGCTAAGAGACTAGCTGGATGTTAGGGGGGGTTGAGTCTAGCACCCTCTAGTGTGCTAGAAGGATAGTGTATGTTTTTTTTTGTGAGAGTAGGTAAACTTCCAGGCCTGGGTTTGTGTTTTGACCTGGGTTGGGAGTAACCAAAACTTCCCACTTCTTTCCAGAATGTTCTGGTGTTTTCTGGAAAGGAAGGAGGTGAGGAAAGGTGAAGCTGCCTGGGGTATTCTGAGGACCTGGATTGGCAGGGGGCAGGCCTCCTTAAATACCCAGGGTCAGCCCAGCTGGGAAGGAGTTGTTAGGGATGAAGTTGGAGATGGGGTCCTAGGCTGTCGTGGCCTTTGAGGGAGCTCCCCAGTCTGGGGGGGACCTTGGTCCTGGGTTTAGGTGCGGACGGGACCCTCTTACAACCCACAGAGGTATTCTGGAGTGGAGAGAGAGGCAGCTGTAGCAATGAGGGCTGGCAGGGCCTGAAGATGTGGTACTGGGCTCAGTAGCCAAGTGGACAGCTAGCACCAAGGACTACTATACTTTTGCTACAATATAGGGGTATGCGGTCCCTGCCTGCAAAGGGCATTTGCTAAGGCCTGGCTGAGCCAGTGTCAGCCCTATCTGTCTGTGCTTGCTGGTCCGGAGAGTGCAAGAAAGTGAAGTGCTGGAGGTTTTAGGGAGAGATAGTCTGCAAGCAAGTGCTGTGCTGGAGGAAGAGAGGAGATTGTATATACCAGGAGGTAAATAGTTCTGTCCCAACATTCACTTTCAATTAATCAGGGCATCTCATAATTTTCCCTATCCCCATCAAAGTTTATTCCCCTCAATAAAAACAAAAACAAGTGCAAGGACTGCTTTCTGTCTAAGAAGTGACTGAAAAGTGTGTGCCTGGCTGGGCAGGGTAACAGACGGACTACAACACTCGGCAGCCCCTACAGGGGTACCGCTACAGGGGATTAGGAAGGTAGGATTTGTATATACCCCTGTAGGAGGTAAAAAAATGTAAGTCTAATATACCATTAGAACACACACAAAAGACACAGATTTAAGGATCAGCTGTAGACATAAGTTGAGGTAATAAGAGGTATATTTGAAAGCAAACGAACACTCCTATATCTTATGAAAAGTGGAGGCTGAGTTGTGAGATTCATGCATAAACTTCTCCATACGGTTAATATTATCTATTGTTTGAAACCATTGTTTTATGGAGGGAGTATAATTCTGTTTTCAATAGGATAGGATGAAAGATTTCGCTGTATTCAGTAAATGTGGGGCGATGGAGCTTTTATATCCGCCTGTTGGTTCATTTGTACAATGAAATAGGACTGTATAATATTGATCTATTGTAAAGCAAAGATCTAGTAGGGGTGTATGAGTGGGCATTCCCACCATATGTGTAACTGTGTAGAAACCTCACAAGATCCCCATCAGCATGAGCCTGGGACTTCAGGAAACCTTCTATGTAGATTAGCAGGTGTATAATGCCATTGGAATAACAATTAATAATTTATTTCCATCATCTTTGACAACATGGAGAAGTCACGAGCCAGCTGCAAAATCTATGCAAATCTATAGCAGTGTAACAAATGTGGACAATGTAAGGCTGTTATTAGATTATGAATATTAATCCAATAACAGTAATAAACAACAAAAAGTATAAAAGCAAAAGACTGCATTCACTTGAGTAGATTAGATCTTAAAGAGGAAGTAAACCCTGGATTTTTTTCCTTTTTTAAAAAACATTATAATGCAGCAATGTATATAGAAGTCTTACATGCAAAAACACCACTAAAACGAGGTTTGGAAATACCTTTTTTTAGTTTTATAAAAGATAGCTTCTTCCGGGAATCGGCTGCGCCATTTTAACTACTGATTTCTGGCTGTTGTGTGGACATCATTTCCGCCCTTCCTTTCATTTCCTGTCTAAATCTCGCGTATGCACGATCACGATCTCGATCGCGTATAGATTCATAAATAATGTCTTTAAAAAAAAGGTTTAACATTATTTAAACCGTAAACATTTTTAACACTATTTAAACCCGAGCCACCCCATCAAATCATTCCCCGCACCTATTACCTTTTGTACCGCCACCCCCTCCCTTTAGAATGTAATCTCTACCACCAGGGCCCTCCTGTCCCTTCTGTATTGAACTGTACTGTAATTGTGTCAGCCCCCCTCTACATTGTAAAGCGCTGCGTAAACTGTTGGCGCTATATAAATCATGGATAATAATAATAATTATTATTTTGTTAGTAATATACAATTGTTTACTTACATTTGCAAATGTTTCTTTCACAATGGCTCCCAGTATTAGAACAGCTGCTTGCTCGTATGGAAGTCAGTGTGATGCTCTGGTTCACCCCCCTGTGTGATGTCAGATACAGTCACAAGGGAAGGACCAGGAAGGTGTGGAGGAGGGTACACCATCGCAAGGCTTCCCTTCTGTGCCATTCTCAGTGGAAGTAAATAACCTGGCATGCTGAGAATATAGAAATGGCACACATAGCGTGCCATTATTTAACAGCTTTAGCCCCGGAAGATTTTACCCCCTTCCTGACCAAAGCACTTTTTGCAATTCGGCACTGCGTCATTTTAACTGATAATTGCGCGGTCATACGATGTTGCACCTAAACAAAATTGACGTCCTTTTTTCCCCACAAATAGAGCTTTCTTTTGGTGGTATTTGATCACCTCTGCGGTTTTTATTTTTTGCGCAATATTTTTTCCTTTTTGCTATAATAAATATCCCCCAAAAATATATAAAAAAACATTTTTTTCCTCAGTTTAGGCCGATATGTATTCTTCTACATATTTTTGGTAAAAAAAATCAAAATAAGCATATATTAAGTGGTTTGCGCAAAAGTTATAGCGTCTACAAAATAGGGGATAGTTTTATGGCATATTATTATTAATTTTTTTTTCCTGCAATCTGCAATTTTTATTGGGACTGTGATATTATGGCGGACACATCGGACAATTTTGACACATTTTTGGGACCATTGGCATTTCTACAGCGATCAGTGCTATAAAAATGCATTGATTACTGTAAAAATGTCACTGGCAGGGAAGGGGTTAACACTAGGGGGCGATCAAGGGGTCAATGTGTTCCCTAGTGTGTGTTCTAACTGAAGGGGGAGTGGACTGTGTAGGGAAAGAGACAGATCGCTGTTCATACTCTGTATGAACAGACTATCTGTCACTTCTCCCCTCAGAGAACCGGAAACTGTGTGTTTACACGTGCAGATCCTGGTTCTCCGTGTTCTCCGAGTGATCACGGGAGCCCGGCAGTGGTTGCGACCACCGGGCCCTCGCATCTGCTCCATGAGTGAGCAGGGGCGCGCGCCCCTATTGTTCACAGGGCAAAGTGACATTACATAACATCGTTTTGCCCAGCCAAGCCATTCTGCCGCAGTACAACTGCAACGGCTAGTCGGCAAGTGGTTAAACTACGGACTGCGCATGCACCAGTGATGTCATTGAAGATTGCAGGACGGATTATGAAGAGTCTTTAATAGTAAGTGAAATTTCACAGGCAGCGATAAGCAGCCTTATCACTGTAGATTATAATGAGCTGGAGTGAAACTTGAGAGTTTATAACCATTTTAGTTGTTGCAGCACAATATACTAAAAATTAAGGTATACTGGACAGTCACACAAATACCTAGTGAATTTTTAAAATGAACAAACAAACCAAGAACAGTTTTGATAAAAAGCATAAAACAAAACCTTACTGGACATCAAAATACATAAAGTTTCTAATACTTAGCTCAGGTAGTTGAATGTCAACAGCTTACACTGGATATCTGGATAAACTGGAACTGGACAATGAAGTGTCTTGGCTGTATCTGTATCTTTTTTCAAACTCACCTACTATGTAACTAACTGTGTAAATATGATCGAGCCTCTGTTCATTAACTACCACCTGTTGCAGAACATGAAAAAGATCAGAGTGCATGGGTGTCAGTTCTTTCTGAATGGTGCGCACTAAGCAATGCAGCATATCAGCCAGTTCAGATTTTGTAGGCAAACCACTTACTAGATCAGCCACATTGAATCAGTGGGGGATCTGGTCTCCCTCAGTAGATCAGAGCTGTATGAAGAAGCCAGAGGCCTGCGTCTGGGTAAGGTTCTGTCTAGAGAGGCTGAGCGGCTGCAATGAGAGGGAATGGAATGGTCTCTGACATTTTGGGATTCCTGCGGTTCGATCGTTAGATAGCACTTAAAAGAACTAAAGGATTGGATGTTTGTGATCTCCCCAATTTTTTTCCCAATGCTATCCTGCTGTGTCTGGAGGATATTCAGGCAATGGAAGTTTTTTTTTACTACTTCTATTATAATATTTCTTTTTGGGTGCACATTATTAGTACTGTTCATTTTTCAAATTAATTTTCAATTCCTTTTGGAATCGCATGCGGTGGCTTCGGCCAGTCACAGAACCGTAGTCCACGGACCCAGAAAGAAGACAGGTCAAGATGGATGCAGCCTCCAGAGGGAACAATGAGGACTTTGTAGGTAAGTGTCACATAATATGCTAGTATGCGATGCATACTAGCACATTATGCCTTTACTTTGCAGGTAAAAAGAAAGCAAAAAAAAAAAAAAAGCAGAGTTTACTTCCTCTTTAAGGTCAGTGAAGTCATCTGCTTATCACTATTCAGTCTATAAGAACCTCAATGGAGCACTGTGTGTTGATTCTGATTACAAAGGACTCAATGTTGTTTATATTGCCATTAATAGCTCAGAGAATGATTTTACTTAATGCTTTTACATATTGCCTGGAATTCCTCTTTAGTTATCCACAAAGAAATAAAGGAAAGCATGCACTGGAGTACTTGAACAATTTAACACTTGTACGAGGCTTATCAAAAGCTCAGTACATTTATTTTTTTCAAGTTTTCTATTTTGTTATCCAAGAAAATCCAAGGGAAACAGCATCATCAGCTTAAACTGGAAAATCTCTTTAGCTATATCATTCAAAAACAACAGTTTTTGTGCATTTTTGGAACTCATTATTTCTTCAAAATCCTTTCGCAAACTGGCATTTTGTTTCCAACTCCCTCCACATTATTTGAGAAGCTTATTCAGACAGATTTTGCCTCTGATGCAGTTTGCTAGTCTAAATCAGTTGTTGACTATTTATAATTTAAGCTTCTATATATTCTATGCATACGTTACACTGTTCTTTTTCATTTTAAAATATACGTGGCCCTTTTCACCTCAATGCATATTAGAAGTGAGCAAATCTTTGCAAAGTGTTTGGTCCAAACAAATAAGGAGGAAGATATTGCAATTCATCAGAATGGATGGGCAACTATTGTTTTACTATGATGTTGCCATCCTGGGTATGCAATGTTACTAGAGTTTCAAACAAAAAAAAAACGGCTAAATAAAACCATAAATCACAGTTTAGATATTGCCCTTCAAATTTGAAGTGGCTAGAGTGGTGTTTCAATGAATGTCAATGGACGGCGTGAGTTGCAAACAAATGGTCATATTGTGAAAACTATCAGGACTATGGCTTAGCCGTGGACATGTTTAGTGGCAGCAGGGATAGCTGAACGTTTTGATATAAGATTTGTGTAGGTGGGCTTGAAAATGAGGGAGTGGTGGCAGTTTAGAAATCATGTCCTGATTTTTCAGCTTTTGTCACCTCCCACTCTAGTTTTGAACATTTCGCCATTCATTCCTATGGGACCAATTTCACTGCAAAAAAGACGATATTTCCTGAACCATTCGGCGAAACATTCCACAAAGTAATAGCACACCAATCGGGAACAATCCGCACGTTTTGGAATATTACTGTCTATGTAGTGTAAAAGCTGTGGGAGGAGTTAGGGTGGTAAATTTGGTTATAATAAGAATAATATATATGTGAGATAACAGTAAGTGGTCTTGCTATGCAAGAACACTTAACAAGATATTAGGTAAATTTTGGGAAAATTAAGGTGAGAGGCACCCTGCAAAATAATATTAGAATACATATGTGCCCACTGGGCAGCAGGGAAAATCATTGCTCTAGTCAAGAGCTACAAGTTTTGTTATTTTCTGGCACTTCTGGGTGTGTTGGATAGTGTTTCTCCCACCACATGCTGTGGGGAGCCACTGCATGTGGCCAGAACCATGCTATCTGATGTGCTGGATGGCAGTGGTGCCTGCAGCTCTTCAAAGACAGACGATATCCCTCATTGCCTGATAAACAGCTAAGTAATTAGGCTATTATTTTACAGGGTTCTTCTCACTCAATTTATTTGCGTATTATAAAGACAGGGTTTCTTAAGAACCCATTGAACATTTATTGTTTTAACAAATACAGTTAATATACATATATAGATAGATATATCTATATAGATATATCTATCTATATAGATATCTATCTATCTATCTAGATATAGATATAGATATATCTATAGCTATAGATATAGCTATATCTAGATATATATCTATATATCTATATATATAGATGTATATATAGATCTATCTATCTATCTATCTATCTATCTATCTATCTATCTATCTATCTATCTATTTAGATATATATATTTATCTATATCTATATAGCTATATATCTATATCTATCTATCGATATATCTATCTATATAGATATCTATCTATCTATCTAGATATAGATATATCTATAGCTATAGATATAGCTATATCTAGATATATATCTATATATCTATATATATAGATCTATCTATCTATCTATCTATCTATCTATCTATCTATCTATCTATCTATCTATCTATCTATCTATCTATCTATCTATTTAGATATATATATTTATCTATATCTATATAGCTATATATCTATATCTATCTATCGATATATCTATCTATATAGATATCTATCTATCTATCTAGATATAGATATAGATATATCTATAGCTATAGATATAGCTATATCTAGATATATATCTATATATCTATATATATAGATGTATATATAGATCTATCTATCTATCTATCTATCTATCTATCTATCTATCTATCTATCTATCTATCTATCTATCTATCTATCTATCTATCTATCTATCTATCTATTTAGATATATATATATTTATCTATATCTATATAGCTATATATCTATATCTATCTATCTATCTATCTATCTATCTATCTATCTATCTATCTATCTATCTATCTATCTATCTATCTATCTATCTATCGATAGATAGATAGATAGATAGATAGATAGATAGATATAGATATAGATATCTATATCTATATCTATATCTATATCTATATCTATATAGATATATATATATATATATATATATATTATATATATACTATATTACCAAAAGTATTGGGATGCCTGCCTTTACATGCACATGACCTTTAATGGCATCCCAGTCTTAGTCTGTAGGGTTCAGTATTGAGTTTACAGCTATAACAGCTTGAACTATTCTGGGAAGGCTGTCCACAGGGTTTAGGAGTGTATCTATTGGAATGTTTGACCATTCTTCCAGAAGCGCATTTGTGGGGTCAGGCACTGATGTGGATGAGAAGGCCTAGCTCGCAGTCTCCGCTCTAATTTATCCCACATGTATTCTATCGGTTTGAGGTAAGAACTCTGTGCAGGCCATTCAAGTTCCTCCACCCCAAACTCGCTTATCCATGTCTTTATGAACCCTACTTTGTGCACTGGTTCAAATCATTTGATGGAGGGTGGAATATGGTGTGGGGTTGTTTTTCAGAGGTTGGGCTTGGCCCCTTAGTTCCAGTGAAGGGAACTCTTAAGGCGTCAGCATACCAAGACATCCCAAGACATGCATCTTGTGTATCACACAAATTAACCAATAATCCAATGTACTGTAATGGTAATTTTGTAATGTAATGGTTGTTTTTCAGAGGTTGGGCTTGACCCCTTAGCACCAGTGAGGGAAAATGGATGTCTTTATGTTTCTTTTAGGATGTTACCTTTAATTTCATGCTGTTTCCTTAAAGCAACATAGTAAGTAGTATGCTTAGGGCATATTACATGACTGCAATCGAAGTGCAGTGCACTAAAAATAGATGACCGGGGCCATGAAGTAGTAGATTTGTATGGATTATTTCTGAAGAATAAGGATATCATTTAGCATCACTTTAATTCCTTCCACTTTCTATTATAGTTATGGAGCACATCTGACATACAAGAAATAAAAAAAAAAAGAAAGATAATCATTTGTAAAATGTTTTCTATTTGAGGATAGTTTGTGAGACTAAAGGTGCTGTCCTAAGTGCTGAAACTTATTTGCTGTTTTAATTACTTACCTTTTATATTTTTCACAATTTTCCAGATAAAGACATTACATTGGAGAAAAATGCTCAATATATATTTTTTTATTGTTTTTCTTGGCACTTTTATAAAAAATATATATTTATTTAACATAGTGGACAGAAAGAAACATCTTGATAGATGTAATTAGCTACTGGTACCAACCCAAGGTATATATTAGGCCTGTGAGTTTCAATACAGTTATTTCAATAGGTCCTTATACTATCCTATTTACAGTAAAAACTAAACCCAACCAAGGCAGGGAACACAGGCACATGTGACACTGTACCTGTGCTTCTGTTACAAACCAGAAACACATCCACATCTGCTAGATCACAAACTTAGCAATAATGTGTAATTCCAAGACAAAGCTAACAAAGCTATCAAAATATTCACATACGTCAAAAAGGGCATACATCTCCAAGATAAATCAATTCTACCCCTTTAAAACTGGTTTGGCCTCTTGAATGTGCAGTTCAGTTTTGGTCAACAATCCTCAGGAAATACGTTGTTACATAGTTACATAGTTACATAGTAGGTGAGGTTGAAAAAAGACACAAGTCCATCAAGTCCAACCTATGTGTGTGATTATGTGTCAGTATTACATTACATATCCCTGTATATTGTGGTCATTCAGGTGATTATCTAGTAGTTTCTTGAAGCTATCAATGCTCCCCGCTGAGACCACTGC
Organism: Aquarana catesbeiana; assembly: GCF_042186555.1. NCBI lineage: Eukaryota > Metazoa > Chordata > Amphibia > Anura > Ranidae > Aquarana > Aquarana catesbeiana. Next base: position 216,535,701 of record NC_133325.1, on the reverse strand, counting down.
CTGTGGAAGGGAATTCTACATCCTTGCCGCTCTTACAGTAAAGAACCCTCTACGTAGTTTAAGGTTAAACCTCTTTTCTTCTAATTGTAATGAGTGGCCACGAGTCTTATTAAACTCTCTTCTGCGAAAAAGTTTTATCCCTATTGTGGGGTCACCAGTACAGTATTTGTAAATTGAAATCATATCCCCTCTCAAGCGTCTCTTCTCCAGAGAGAATAAGTTCAGTGCTCGCAACCTTTACTCATAACTAAGATCCTCCAGACCCTTTATTAGCTTTGTTGCCCTTCTTTGTACTGGTGCCCAGAACTGGACAGCATACTCCAGGTGTGGCCGGACCAGAGTCTTGTAGAGCAGGAGAATTATCGTTTTATCTCTGCAGCTGATCCCCCTTTTAATGCATGCCAATATTCTGTTTGCTTTATTAGCAGCAGCTTGGCATTGCATGCCATTGCTGAGCCTATCATCCACTAGGACCCCCAGGTCATTTTCCATCCTAGATTCCCCCAGAGGTTCTCCCCCCAGTGTATAGATTGCATTCATATTTTTGCCACCCAAATGCATTATTTTACATTTTTCTACATTGAACCTCATTTGCCATGTAGTCGCCCACCCCATTAATTTGTTCAGGTCTTTTTGCAAGATTTCCACATCTTTCGGAGAAGTTATTGCCCTGCTTAGCTTAGTATCGTCTGCAAATACAGAGATTGAACTGTTTATCCCATCCTCCAGGTCGTTTATGAACAAATTAAATAGGATTGGTCCCAGCACAGAACCCTGGGGAACCCCACTACCCACCCCTGACCATTCTGAGTACTCCCCATTTATCACCACCCTCTGAACACGCCCTTGTAGCCAGTTTTCAATCCATGTACTCACCCTATGGTCCATGCCAACGCACCTTATTTTGTACAGTAAACGTTTATGGGGAACTGTGTCAAATGCTTTCGCAAAATCCAGATACACCACGTCTACGGGCCTTCCTTTATCTAGATGGCAACTCACCTCCTCATAGAAGGTTAATAGATTGGTTTGGCAAGAACGATTCTTCATGAATCCATGCTGATTACTGCTAATGATATCATTCTTATTACTAAAATCTTGTATATAGTCCCTTATCATCCCCTCCAAGAGTTTACATACTATTGATGTTAGGCTAACTGGTCTGTAATTCCCAGTGATGTTTTTTGGGCCCTTTTTAAATATTGGTGCTACATTGGCTTTTCTCCAATCAGCTGGTACCATTCCAGTCAATAGACTGTCTGTAAAAATTAGGAACAACGGTCTGGCAATCACCTGACTGAGTTCCCTAAGTACCCTCGGATGCAAGCCATCTGGTCCCGGTGATTTATTAATGTTAAGTTTCTCAAGTCTAATTTTAATTCCGTCCTCTGTTAACCATGTAGGTGCTTCCTGTGTTGTGTCATGAGCATAAACACTGCAGTTTTGGTTACTGAAGCCCCCCGATTCACTCGTGAAGACTGAGGAGAAGAATAAATTCAATACCTTTGCCATCTCCCCATCCTTTGTAACCACATGTCCTTCCTCATTCTTTATGGGGCCAATATGGTCTGTCCTCCCTTTTTTACTGTTTACATACTTAAAGAATTTCTTGGGATTTTTTTTGCTCTCCTCCGCTATGTGTCTTTCATGTTCTATCTTAGCCATCCTAATTGCACCCTTACATTTCTTATTGCATTCTTTATAAATTCTGAATGCTGAGGATGATCCCTCAACCTTGTATTTTTTGAAGGCCTTCTCCTTTGCTTTTATATGCATTTTTACATTGGAGTTAAGCCATCCAGGATGTTTGTTTGCTCTTTTAAATTTATTACCCAATGGGATACATTGGCTAATGCCCTTATTTAATATGCTCTTAAAGCAAACCCATCTCTCCTCCGTGTTCTTTGTTCCTAATATTTTATCCCAATTTATGCCTTTTAGCAAGGTTTGTAGTTTAGGGAAGTTGGCTCTTTTGAAATTCAGTGTCTTTGTGTTCCCTTCATGTTTCCTATTTGTGTGATTTATACTGAAACTAATTGACCTGTGATCGCTGTTACCTAAATTGCCCCGTATTTCCACATCTGTTATCAGGTCTGTATTGTTGGTAATCAGTAGATCTAGTAATGTTTTATTTCTAGTTGGTGCGTCTACCATCTGACCCATAAAATTGTCCTGCAAGACACTAAGGAACTGGCGAGCCTTAAATGAATGCGCGGTTCCCTCCGCCCAGTCTATGTCTGGATAATTAAAATCCCCCATTATGATAACACTTTCCATCCTTGCTGCTAATCCAATTTGTGATAGGAGATCCGTCTCCACTTCCTCCCTCAGGTAAGGGGGCCTATAGCATACTCCCAGTATTATTTTCCCCTTAGCTTCATCCCTTTGGAGCTCTACCCATAAAGATTCCACCTCCTCCCTAGCCCCCTCAGTGATGTCATCTCTCACATTCACTTGTACATTATTCTTGATATATAGGCATACCCCTCCCCCTTTTTTACCCTCTCTATCCTTGCGGTATAGGGTATACCCTTGAATGTTTACCAGCCAATCATGAGAGCTGTTGAACCAGGTCTCTGAAATTCCCACAAAATCCAAATCCTCCTTGTACAACAGTATCTCTAGTTCACCCATCTTGTCCGCCATGCTCCTGGCATTGGTGAACATGCCACATAGTTTAGACCGGTCGCATATTGTCCTCGTATTGGGTGTTTCAAGATTGCAACTAGGACTTGCTACTATACTCACCTTGTGTTTTTGTGCTTTGGTTAACCTACCACTAATGCCCCCAATACTACCCTCTGGAATATCTTCCGCGCTGGCTATCACTGTCTCTGGACCCTCCCCCCCATCGCCTAGTTTAAAAACCCCTCTAACTTTTTGGCCATCTTCATTCCCAGCAGATCTGCACCCTCCTCATTTAGGTGCAGTCCGTCCCTTCTATAGTACCGGTTACCGACTGAGAAGTCGGCCCAGTCATCCAGGAACCCAAACCCCTCCTTACTACACCAGCTCTTCGGCCACTTGTTTACTTCCCTAATCTCCCTCTGCCTTTCTGGTGTGGCTCGATGTACCGGTAGTATTCCTGAGAACACTACCTTGGAGGTCCTTTTCCTCAATTTAGCTCCTAAGTCCCTAAAATCGTTCTTTAGGACACTCCATCTGCCTCTGACTTTGTCATTGGTGCCAACGTGCACCATGACAGCCGGGTCTTCCCCAGCCCCTCCCAGTAATCTGTCCACAAGATCCGTGATGTGCCGAACCCGAGCGCCCGGTAGACAACATACTGTTCGGCGCTTCAGGTCTTGGTTACAGATTGCCCTCTCTGTCCTTCTAAGAATTGAGTCCCCTACCACCAGAATCTGTCTTTCCTTTCCCTTTGCTGCCCCCCCACTCTCACTGGAGGAGTTCTTCCCCTGGCAGCTAGGAGAGTCCCTCATCTCCAGCAGTGCTGGTCCCTGACTGGTTACGCCAATGTCACTCAATGGAGCGTACTTATTGGAATGCTCCAGTCCTGGATCGGCCTCTCTGGCACTTCCCCCTCTACCTCTCCTAACTGTCACCCATCTACTCTTTGCTAGTGCCTGCACCTCTTTGTCTCCACCCGCCTCTGTGCTGGCCCCTGCCGGCACCTGCCGTGTACGTTCCTGGCTCACCTTTAGTATGGAGGGACTTCTCAGTGCTGACAGTTGCTTCCCCAGATTCAGAACCTGGGCTTCCAGGGAAACAATGTGCTTACATTTTGCACAGCAGTATTCGCCCTCGATCAGATGATCAAGGAACGCATACATGCGGCAAGATGTACAAAGAGTCGCCTCTCCACACCCGCCGGGCATCGTACCTATTAAATTTAGTGAGGATTTGGGGATTTTACCCTGTCCAAATTACCTAACAGCTAGCTTCCTGGCACTAATACTCAAGACAATACACAGGTACACGACAATACACAGGTACACAATACACAAGTACTAACGATCCACACACACTACTCAGACAACACTCAGATACTCACACTACACAGGTACTATGACCCCTGTTATAACCTCCTGTTTTAAACTCTTGTTTTTAACTCCCACTTAATCCAGCTCCACTTACACCAAGCTCCACAGCTTCAGACTGAGCACGCTCAGACTGAGTCCTACAACCAGTTAAATAGGCACCTGTGAGCAATTAACCACACCCCTTAATTGATAGACTGATGAAACCAGGAAAAGAAAAAAAAAGCTATTTAAAAAGTGACAGCAAAAGGCAAATTAAAAACTAAAAGGAAAAGCCCCCAAAATGCAACCCAGCAAACAGACAGCAAACAGCAACAGACAGCAAACAGCAAACAAACACCAAGACTTGTATACTCTAACTCTTGTTTTTAACTCCCACTTAATCCAGCTCCACTTACACCAAGCTCCACAGCTTCATACTGAGCACGCTCAGACTGAGTCCTACAACCAGTTAAATAGGCACCTGTGAGCAATTAACCACACCCCTTAATTGATAGACTGATGAAACCAGGAAGAAAAAAAAAAAAGCTATTTAAAAAGTGACAGCAAAAGACAAATTAAAAACTAAAAGGAAAAGCCCCCAAAATGCAACCCAGCAAACAGACAGCAAACAGCAACAGACAGCAAACAGCAACAGACAGCAAACAGCAAACAAACACCAAGACTTGTATACTCTAACTCTTGTTTTTAACTCCCACTTAATCCAGCTCCACTTACACCAAGCTCCACAGCTTCCGACTGAGCACGCTCAGACTGAGTCCTACAACCAGTTAAATAGGCACCTGTGAGCAATTAACCACACCCCTTAATTGATAGACTGATGAAACCAGGAAAAAAAAAAAAAAAGCTATTTAAAAAGTGACAGCAAAAGGCAAATTAAAAACTAAAAGGAAAAGCCCCCAAAATGCAACCCAGCAAACAGACAACAAACAGCAACAGACAGCAAACAGCAACAGACAGCAACAGACAGCAAACAGCAACAGACAGCAAACAGCAACAGACAGCAAACAGCAAACAAACACCAAGACTTGTATACTCTAACTCTTGTTTTTTAACTCCCACTTAATCCAGCTCCACTTACACCAAGCTCCACAGCTTCAGACTGAGCACGCTCAGACTGAGTCCTACAACCAGTTAAATAGGCACCTGTGAGCAATTAACCCCACCCCTTAATTGATAGACTGATGAAACCAGGAAAAAAAAAAAAAAAGCTATTTAAAAAGTGACAGCAAAAGGCAAATTAAAAACTAAAAGGAAAAGCCCCCAAAATGCAACCCAGCAAACAGACAGCAAACAGCAACAGACAGCAAACAGCAACAGACAGCAAACAGCAAACAAACACCAAGACTTGTATACTCTAACTCTTGTTTTTAACTCCCACTTAATCCAGCTCCACTTACACCAAGCTCCACAGCTTCAGACTGAGCACGCTCAGACTGAGTCCTACAACCAGTTAAATAGGCACCTGTGAGCAATTAACCACACCCCTTAATTGATAGACTGATGAAACCAGGAAAAAAAAAAAGCTATTTAAAAAGTGACAGCAAAAGGCAAATTAAAAACTAAAAGGAAAAGCCCCCAAAATGCAACGCAGCAAACAGACAGCAAACAGCAACAGACAGCAAACAGCAAACAAACACCAAGACTTGTATACTCTAACTCTTGTTTTTAACTCCCACTTAATCCAGCTCCACTTACACCAAGCTCCACAGCTTCAGACTGAGCACGCTCAGACTGAGTCCTACAACCAGTTAAATAGGCACCTGTGAGCAATTAACCACACCCCTTAATTGATAGACTGATGAAACCAGGAAAAAAAAAATTAAAATGTTAAATTAAGAGTTCAGCAAAGGGTAGCAAAATTAACAAGGGGGGTGGCGAACAACTTTTATTTGTACAGGGGTGTGGGAAACGGTGTAACTACCATATATACTGTGGTGGCTATGTTCTTCCAGTTTTACCCTCCACTACCATTGTTATGACAAGTCCTCTCACTCCCCAATGTGTTTGCTATTCATGCTCAGCAGCAGGACTTTCACTCTGTTACTATCACTCTGAGAGCCTGTATACCTGCCTGTTGCAGAAGTCGAGATACCACATTAGCAACAGGACTGGCTCTCAAATTCACAGCCTTGTCCTATTCTGTGTTTGAGAAGCCATGTTTAGCATTCCTTATACTAAGTGTAAATCCACTGTCAAAGAAGTAGTTGGCCATACACCCTACAGTGGGTAAAAATGATCTCAGTGTAGTGATCAGAAACCAGACCTTCTAGCAAATCACATTTTAAAGATTGAACAGTGCAAACTACTCCATATTATTTGGCACTGTTGGTGGCCTAGGCTCCCCACCCAAGCCCTAAACCACTGCATATTGGAAGATGGCCTGGCTGTACCCAACCTCAAATGTTACTATTCAGCTACACAAATAGCTTCTCTAGTCACCCTTCATGCCACCACTGAAATGCCCATATGGGTACACCTTGTAATAACTGAGTGCTCCTCCCTTCCAGTCTACAACGTAATATGGACCCCCCCAGCCCCCCCCAAAGTCCTAAGCCCTCTTTGTTACATTACTTACAGCACTAAATACAGCAGTAAACTTGTCTCACCCCATTTGACCCTTTCAGGCATCCTAGATAATCCTCACATCCCTCCAGTCCATGAAAACCCCATGGCTTTCAGATGGTGGCGCAGGAGAGACCAAATTTATGTTATGTTGCAAAAGAAATCTCCATGCTATGGAGGATCTAAATAAAAACAACTGTGTAAATATACCCAGTTTTTAATAACAAAAAATGTGCATACATGTGCATATAGTACTCACTGCTGCCACCTTAAAGGTTTCAAAAATACAAGTGGTTTAAAGTGTAAAAGAAGGTTATATCTCTAAACGGTAGTGTTGTAATTATATATCTCCATTATAGGGTTTCCACTAAAACACTTAAGCTTATCAAAATAAAACGTCCATAATGAAATAAAATAAAAGTGAAAAAGTCCACCAGTGGTGCAAAATAGTGTTTAATAATAATCCCTCTCCCCAGCAGATAACGCACTCACCACAATTCAGTGCCTCCCACTCTCATGGTTGGCAAAAACATTTGTGTAAAATATCCAACTGTCTAGGTCAAAAGTTGTTACCATACATCTCCATAGGAATTGATAATGGCAACTAACATGTGAAAGGAAGCACAGATAACCTCCAATGGTACAGTAACCAAATACATTCAAAAGGTTTTAAGAAAATGCTAGAAAGTCACTCACATATTAAAAATACAAAACTCGCATTGCTTAAAATAGTGTCATAAAGCAGATGTGACCAGAACTGCGTGACTGTGACAGAGTGAACCAAACATAAATAGGTGAAAAAAAGTATGTAAGTTTATTAAGGTAAATGCATATAAATGTGAATATACCACCTATACAAAACAGAGTGAGAAAACCAAACAGTGATAACAAACCAACCAACATATATAGCAAAAGAGAATACCACAATCGTAGTCAAGCCAGGCCAGGGTCATAAACAGGAGATCAGAAAATGGGAGGCCAGGAGTAAACAGACAGGGACAAGGTGGAAGGGATCAGGCTGTAGGGCAAGGATCCAGGGATATAGGAACAGATACAAACAGGTTCAGGATACAGGATACAGGAATTGGGGTTCAGGTTCAGGATCAGCATAACAGGTAAACAGGATGCAGGTCAGGGCACAAGGACAATACCAGGGCAAGGTGTGTGTGCACTTGCTGGGTATTTATACTATTAGCTGCTATCAAGCTCAGGTGATGCCTGACTGCAAAAGGTAATATCTGCTGCACACTGCCAGGATCCATCCACTGGTGGATGCTAGTACTGCGGCCCAAAGATGACATAACACCAGCAGGGGAAAGCTCTCCTGACAGCTAGTTCCAAACTGCCAGGAGACACCTGCTGGTGGACCTCAGTACTGCATGCCAAATGATAGATATTACCAGCGGATGGAACCTTTCCTGACACGGTGACATCAGGTAATCTCTCTTTAGTAATAGACTGTAAAGGTCTCACCACCTCCAGGCACTATGGTTACAGCTGACAAGCCTCCGTTTCTCCTTCTCCTTCCGTCCTGACATCACCAGGGGTCACCACGTAACCATGCCCCAATGTGTTTTGTCCCTTTTGACTGTGTCACAGGAGGTGGTTACATGTCATGGCAAGCCCACTTATATATCCTCCCTCTTTTAGAGGTTAACACTGTCATTGCTACTCAGGTACTGATCCTTCACAAAGTGACCATAATTAACTGCATGTCAGGAAAGGCCTTCCAGCAGACGTTCTAGCAATCAGAATGCTAGAAGAATGCCTGTGCGCAGAAGGACCGTCCAGCGCACGTGCATGCGCAATAGCCTGAATAGCTGCTGCCTTGCTGTCTGGTCTACAGCGTTTCCTGAAGACCCTTGTTGCCCTGTTACTTGTTACCTGAATCTATTACCTAACTTGGCCTGTTCCTGACTTACCTGCTTGCTGCCTGCCCCGATCCTGGCTTGGACTTTGACTACTCTTTTGGATTGCCCTCCTGTACCTGATCTGCCCACCTGTGTTTTGACTCTGTCTGTCTACATCCTGCTGCTGGACTACAGAACACCTCCCTGCTGTCTGCATCCTGCTGCTGGACTACAGCACACCTCCCTGCTGTCTGCATCCTTCTGCTGGACTACAGTACACCTCCCTGCTGTCTGCACCCTGCTGCTGGACTACCGTACACCTCCCTTCTGTTTGCATCCTGCTGCTGGACTACGGTGCACCTTACTGCTGACTACAGGATCCAGCCCTCTACACCTGCCTTCCAGTCAGGCACTTGCCCCTTGTACTCTCGAGCCTCTGTCAACACTACCAGGGGTTCCCGAGTCAGAGGTATACGAGAGGCCGTTCCCTGCATTCTGCTCCTTCAGTGGTCATGCTTCCCTCAGAACCCAAAGTCCCCACACCAGAAAGGTTCTCCGGGGATCGCAGCAAGTATAGGGCATTCCGTAATGCCTGTGAACTTTTTTTTGCATTACAACCTAGAACTTTCTCTCTCGAAACTACCAAGGTGGGCTTTGTCATTTCCCTCTTACTAGGCGAACCCCAGGCATGGGCCCATCGCCTCCTGGAGCAGAATGATAACTGCCTTAACCACCCGAATACCTTCTTTCAAGCCATGGCCCTTCTCTACGAAGACCCACAACAAGCAGCTACCACTGAAGTAGCATTATTCTCTCTCCAGCAGGGCCATAGGGTGGCGGAGGACTATGCATCTGAGTTCAGGCGTTGGAGTTCCAATACAAACTGGAACGACGCCGCCCTACGTAACCAGTTCCGCATGGGTCTCACCGAACCATTAAAGGATGAGTTCGCCCGGGTTGGCATTCTGGCAACACTTGAAGCTCTCATCAACCTGTCCATCCAAATAGACAGGCGTTTAAGAGAGCAAAGAGCAGAACGTACAGCTGGTTCCTCTCGCCCAGTATGGATGTTACCACGTGTACAAAATCCTCCTGTTCACACTTCTGCTGATACTTCTGAGCCAATGCAACTTGGCTTGATCTGTCCTTCTCTGACTCCTGAAGAACGTCAAAGCCGACGGGCTAACAAGCTTTGCCTCTATTGCGGGGAATATGGACACTATGTGAGGACTTGTCCCGCAAAGATCCGTAAGCACACTATCCTCTCCTCTACTTCCTTACCTGTTGTGTTTAATAATGCAACTCATTTGGCTATCTCCATTTCTCTACAGCTTCCAGGAGGGAATATTCAAGCAACCGCCATAATTGATTCCAGAGCTTGCAGTATGTTTATGGACTTATCTTTTGCCCGCAAACTCCAAATCCCTCTACGACCCAGAGCACAGGGACTGTCTGTACACCTAGCCGAGGTATTGGCTATTAAATCTGGGCCTGTAATGCAAGAGACGGTTCCCCTAAACACCATCATTGCTGGCAACCATCGGGAATTACTTTGTCTTGACATCATCGAGTATCCCTTGTTTCCCATCATACTGGGCATGCCCTGGCTCAAAGCCCATAATCCACAAACTGACTGGTCCACTGGAAAAATCAGTTTTCACTCCCCCTATTGCCGTCAGCATTGCCTGCAGGGATCTACAGATGTCCCGTCTTCCTTGCTGTGTCTGGAAACTGATGCTGAGACCTGCCAAGCTGTCCCAGAAGCATACCATAGTTTTCTGGATGTGTTCAGCAAAAAGGGGGCAGAGGGACTTCACATAGACCCTATGACTGCCCGATTGAACTTCTCCCCGGAGCAGAGATTCCCTTTGGGAGAATTTTCCCCTTAACTGAACTTGAGCTAGGAACTCTTAAAAATGACATTGATGATAATCTGAAAAAAGGGTTTATACGCCCTTCCACCTCTCCAGCAGGAGCAGGGATTTTCTTTGTGGAAAAGAAAGATCACTCCCTACGCCCCTGCGTAGATTATCGGGACCTCAATAAAATTACAATTAAGAACCGGTACCCCCTACCTTTGGTACCTGAACTCTTTCAAAGACTCGGAACTGCAGCTATATTTACCAAACTGGATCTTCGTGGAGCTTACAACCTAGTCCGGATCCAAAACGGGGATGAATGGAAGACTGCCTTCCGCACCCACTTCGGACACTTTCAGTATTTTGTAATTTTGGGTTATGTAATGCTCCTGCCACCTTCCAGCATTTTGTTAATGATATTTTTAGAGACTACCTTGATCTCTTCCTCATAGTTTATCTGGATGACATCCTGATTTTTTCCTCCTCTCTGTCTATTCACCGGGAACACATCAGAAAAGTTCTAACTTGGCTTTGCCAACACGGCTTGTACGCAAAACCTGAGAAGTGCGAGTTCGAACGCCAAAGCATTCAGTTTCTGTGCCTAATTATTTCCATAGATGGTGTCAAGATTGATCCGCAGAAGGTCTCCGCCATCCTGGATTGGCCAGCCCCTACGGATAAAAAGGGAGTTCAGCGCTTTGTGGGTTTTGCGAATTTCTATCGCAAGTTTATCAGGGGATTCTCTACCATCATCTCCTCATCACAAGACTGACTCGGCGAGGCACCCGGTTCCAATGGTCCCCTGAAGCTCAAGCTTCACCTCCTTAAAAGATCAGTTCGTGTCAGCCTCTGTCCTGAAGCATCCTGACCCAGCTTTACCTTGCATCCTGGAGGTAGACGCCTCTGAGATAGCAGTAGGGGCAGTACTTTCACAGAGACAAGGATCCAAGGCTCTATTACATCCAGTGGCATTCTTCTCCCACAAGTTATCAGAAGCTGAGAAGAATAAGATGTTGGGGACAGGGAGCTACTTGCAATCAAGCCGCACTTGAAGAATGGCACTACCTCCTGGAGGGAGTGGCCCACCCATTCTGGTGTACACCGACCACAAAAATTTAGAGTACCTGAAAGTTGGCAAGAGATTGAAACCACATCACGCCAGATGGGCACTCGAGATCAAAGAATACCAAACCGGATGCGCTGTCTCAGATGTTCAGCGAACCTGAAGTTCCTTCTTCCCCAGATACTATTCTTGCTCCTGGAAACTTTCTCATGCTACAAGGAGAGCTACTGTCCAGAGATGACCTATTATGGTACAAAGACAGAATTTTTTTCCTCAACGGGTTGCCGTCCTCAAAACTTGTCATGACCATGAACTAGCTGGCCACTTTGGTATACACAAGACCTTCAACACATGTTCTGGTGGCCTCAGCTATTGAAAGATTGCAGACGCTATGTAGAATCGTGCATTACCTGCATTCAGAACAAGGGCAGAAAGACCAAGGCTTGGGGGCTGCTAAAGCCTCTCCCTGTTCCCGGAAAAACCATGGAGGATGATCTCCATGGATTTCATTGTTGAATTACCACCATCAGAAAACTACACCACTATCTTGGTAGTGGTTGACAGACTTTCCAAGATGGCTCACTTCCTGCCTATGAAGGGTACCCCCTCCGCCTCTGAAACCGCAAGGATCTTTATTAAAGAGATAGTAAGAATCCACGGTATACCTGCAAACATCGTATCTGATCAGGGGTACAATTTACATCCAAATTCTGGAGAGCTCTATGTGAATCCCTGAAGATTGACCTTTCTTTCTCCTCTGCTTACCACCCCCAGACTAATGGTCAGACTGAACGAACAAATCAAACCCTTGAGCAATACTTACGATGCTATTCTTGTTTTTCTCAGGATGACTGGGTACTTCTATTACCTCTTGCCGAGTTCGCCTATAATAATTCTGTTCATTCTGCAACTAATCAGTCTCCATTTTTTGCGACCTATGGTTTCCACCCCTTGTTTTTGTCTAACAACGTTCCAGAATGTGCAGTACCGGCTGCCCAGGAAGCCTTGAATTTCTTTAGCACAAATAACAAACTACTCCAAGAGACAATGGCAAAAACTCAAGAACATAACAAGGAGACATTTGACAGAAAAAGGAGAGGGGAGCTTGACCTGAAACCTGGAGATCAAGTCTGACTGTCCACCCTGAATCTGAAGCTAGCATGTCCATCCAGGAAATTGGGCCCTAGGTTTGTGGGTCCCTTCCCAGTGATAAGAAAAATCAATAACGTGGCTTATGATTTGAAACTACCAGAGTCATTTCGTATACACCCAGGTTTTCATGTGGCTTTACTTAAACCTTCAGTCCCGGACCCCTTCCTCAACAGCAATACCGGTCCTCCTGAGCCTGTGCTCATCAATGGTGAAGAAGAATTTGAGGTTGAATCAATCATAGATTGCCAGAAGAGACGCAATCAAGTTCAGTATCTGGTGAAATGGAAGGGATATGGCCCAGAGGAAAACTCTTGGGAACCAGAGACTAATATCCACGCCAAGAGACTGATACTAGCCTTTAAAAGATCACACCCAAGTAAATTGGCCAGTGGGCATCCAGAGGCTGCCCATTGGAGGGGGGCAATGTCAGGAAAGGCCTTCCAGCAGATGTTCTAGCAATCTGAATGCTAGAAGAATGCCTGTGCGCAGAAGGACCGTCTGGCGCACGCGCATGCGCAATAGCGCGAACAGCGGCGCACGCGCGTGCGCGGGAACACGCGCGCACTCCTTGTGACAGCACTTGGCGCCAAGATGTGCTATTTAGAGGGGACTGATGCCTTGCTGCCTTGCTGTCTGGTCTACAGCATTTCCTGAAGATCCTTGCTGCCCTGTTACTTGTTACCTGAATCTATTACCTAACTTGTTCCTGACTTCCCTGCTTGCTGCCTGCCCTGATCCCAGCTTGGACTTTGACTACTCTTTTGGATTGCGCTTCTGTACCTGATCTGCCCACCTGTGTTTTGACTCGGCCTGTCTACCTCCCTGCTGTCTGCATCCTGCTGCTGGACTACCGTACACCTCCCTACTGTTTGCATCCTGCTGCTGGACTATGGTGCACCTCCCTGCTGACTACAGGATCCAGCCCTCTACACCTGCCTTCCAGTCAGCACTTGTGCCCCTTGTACTCTCGAGCCCCTGTCAACATTACCAGGAGTTCCTGAGTCAGAGGTATATGAGAGGCCGTTCCCTGCATTCTGGGCTCTACCTACCAGGTACGTGACACTGCATGAGTTTTTCTGCAACCAAATTGGCCAACTGTTGGCCAATATAACCAGGGCGTAAGGACGGAAGGAGACACGGAGGCCTGTTTGCGGTATTCGTAGTGTGCGGAGGTAGTAAGACTTTCACAGTCTATCACTAAAGAGAGATTACCTGATGTCACCATGTACTATTTTAACCAATGCGAGTTTTGTATTTTTAATATGTGAGTGTCTTTTAGTGTTTTTTAATACATTTTGAACATATTTGGATGTTATCTGTGCTTTCTTTCACATGTTAATGGTGGTCATTATTGATTGCTATTTTAGATGTATGGTGACAACCTTTGACCTAGACAGTGGGATATTTCACACAAGTGTTTTTGGCAACCATGACAGTGGGAGGCAATGAATTGTGGTGAGTGCATCCTCTGCTGGGGAGTGTGATCACCAGTGCACATGAGGCGGTGTGTGGCTGATATTATTTTCAATGGGAGAAGATTTGAACACTATTTTGCACCATTGGTGGACTTTTTCCCTTTTATTTTATTTCATTATGGACATTTTATTTTGATAAGCTTGAGTGTTAGAGGTGAAAACCTATAATGGAGATATAATCACAGCACTACCGTTTAGAGTGGTGCCCGTCTTTTATACTTTAAACCACTTGAAATTTTTTTTATGAATTCCTTGCCCTAGATGGCATGAAAACTTTTCAATGCCTCTAGGAACATTGGCAAGTACCAGCCAATGAGGTCTTGTGATATGTCAAAATAAACTACATGTCTGATGCCTTCTTAGATGCTACAAAGTACCCCCTAAGTGCCTAATCCCATTAGAGAATCACTGCCACAAAGACCCCTACCTAAAAGGTCTGGTTTCTGATCACTACACTTCCCTCCTTGATTCCCTGAACCCTCTGAATATCCTTATGTAAAAAAATGAGAAAAAGACTGACCACCACTCATAAAGAACCTACGTGGTAAAAAATTTAAAATGCTCACGCACATCTTGGCTGAAGAGAATGCCTACAAAGTACTCTTGAATTGGTACATGACCCCCGATCACATCTCCAAATTTGTTCCAGCACCATCTTCAATGTGCTTTTGGGCTTGCAGGGAACGTGGCACTCTTTTCTACATCTGGTGGTCCTGCCCCAAAGCGACCCAATTCTGGACATAGGCTTATACAATGATCAGGTCAGTCTTAAATATCTCTCTGGCCCGCAGACCCCTGGGAAGCATTACAACATAAACCAATCCTGACTCTCACAAATGCTCAGAGAAAGGACTATCATGCCAAATTTTTGAAGGTCTGGGACCGCTGCATTTCTTATAATGCTCATCTGAATATTGACTGTACCCTACTTTTAATTTGTATGAAGACTGCTGCACCTAACTGTTGGACCACATGGGACTACTCCCTGCTCTTCCTTCCTTTCCCCTCTGTCATTCTCTCCTCCACCCTAGGCAAGTACTCCTTCCAGCTTCCCCCTTTACCCCTGGTTCTCCTCTCCACCTTCCCTGTTTTCTATGTCTGGTTCTTCTATTCTTTCTACTCTAGAGTTTCTTCTTTGCTCTGATTGTTGCTCCTCTCCCCTCCTTCCTACAGAAGCATTCCTATCTGCTGATGAAGAGCTTTCCCCTGTGGTATAACTAGTACTCTCTTCTCCGATACTGTTAGTGATGCCCTTGGTGTCCTGCTGACCATAGTACTTTGTCTCTGCAAACAGTTGCTACTTTCATTACCTTAATGTCTCTCGTATTGCTTTTGTGAAACAAAACAATTTCTTGCTAAAATGTGATATGATGAGCTGTCCCTTTGATAGTCACTTTTCGGGTATTATTTGCAGTTTGAGCAACTTCTCATACTCAAGAACAAAGGTGGGAAATTGACCACTCAGCCCTGCACATTACAATGTTGTAATGATTAAGGCTGAGCTGTAAGTTTTACAGATGTCCTGCCAAGCTCAGGATAGAGAAGGGAGCAGATCGGTAAGCTCCTGTTCTCAAATCTTTCTGTACACTCTGAACTGGCATGTGCTTACTGCACACCTTTGGTCATTTAATCAAAAGTCATAACAAAGGTTATGTTTCATATAGTCCAGGTCTAACATACAGTATAAGCCATGTATGTTTTTTTATGGACTTACAATGATCTAATATTCTGCAGGGCAATCAAGATTTTCATTTGTGTGAATCTGCTCTACATAGGTTTCAGCCCAACAACAAATACACTTAAATATTTACATCTAGATAAACAAAAAGCATTTTAGATGAATAAAGTTATCCAGATATGACAGAACACACCTGTACCTTGGCTTCAATCAGGCTGAAACCATACCAACATGGTTGGCGCAAAACCATCTGGGTACACATAGAAATATCTAATATTATTATTAAAGTGAAAGTAAACCCTTTTTTGGCATGGTTTGGGAGATATTCACACTGCATTCAGACAGTGACATCACCGTCACATGTACTCTGAAGGGAGGGCATACCCATGCTGTCCCTTCAGAGATCTGTGCTGCGGTCTGTGACTCCTGCGCGCATGCACGGAAGTGATGTCATCATGGTGTGGCCAATTACACAGCTGGAGAACGCAAGCCCGATTGGAAGACTGGGTGAAGATGGAGCACCCTCAGCGGTGACAGCACACTTTCATTTCACTTACCCCAGAAAAGTCGCTACTTACCATTTCCATTATTTCAAAAGCTGCGATCACAGTGTTGTTATCTGTAACATCTAACTTAGGATGGATGACTGATCCTGTGTACTCCTGCCCATGATGCCTTGTGGCCTTTCTCTCCCCTGCCTTGCTCACCCTTGCTGGCTTCTCCTCCCCCCTCAACCTCCATGAGAACCAGGATGAGCAGGGAGCTTGCTTACAAGAAGCTTCACATGTAGTGTTCATTGTTCCCTGCCCATTAGGGATGATCACCATGTTCGAATCGAATGTAAGTCGAATGTATGCCCTCAACATGGGGAGGGTGTTTTGAGGTCCCCCCCAAAACACCTTGTCCCCATGTTGTTGGGGCCAAGGGCCTCTTCCCCACAACCCTTGCCCGGTAGCTTATCACTCAGCGGCTCGGCCACTGACTTCACTGAGTGGGCGGCGCTGGTCAGATCTACACAACACATACACAGGCAGGCAGCCAATCACTGAAGAGGAGTGGTGGAAAGGCCAAGCTGCCTAGCGGATGAGCCATCTCATCCGATAATCGGGTTCGGGGGTGAGGGAGGGACATCAGATGTGTCAGGACAGAGAGCAGCCGGCTGACTCAGAAAAAGTCAGCGGCGGCCACGGCAGACACTGCAGCTGGCAACTGCAACACCTTCTTGATGATTCCATGGGACACCCATGCCTGGGAGTCCTAGTAGATGATAAGATCAGCAATAGCATGCAATGCCAAGCTGCTGCTAACAAAGCAAACAGAATATTGGCATGCATTAAAAAAAGGGATTAACTCCAGGGATAAAGTGATAATTCCCAACTCTACAAGACTCTGGTCCAGCCTCACCTGGAGTATGCTGCCCAGTTCTGGGCACCAGTCTTCAGGAAGGATGTACTGGAAATGAAGCGAGTACAAAGAAGAGCAACAAAGATAATAAAGGGTCTGGAGGATATTAGTTATAAAGAAAGGTTGCAAGCACTGAATTATTCTCTGGAGAAGAGACGGTTAAGTGGGGATATGATTTCAACTTACAAATACCATACTGGTGACCCCACAATAGAGATAAAACTTTTTTGTGGAAGGAAGTCTAATAAGACATGTGACCACTCACTAAAATTGAAAGAAAAGAGGTTTAACCTTAAACCGCGTAGAGGGTTCTTTACTGTAAGAGCACCAAGGATGTGTAATTCCCTTCCACAGGTGGTGGTTTCAGTGGTGGGGCATTGATAGTTTTAGAAAATTATTAGATAAGCACCTGAATGACCACAACATACACGGATATACATTGTAATACTGAGCTATAATCACACACATAGTTTGGACTTGATGTACTGTCTTTTTTCAACCTCACCTACTATGTAAATATATCACTATATCACTATACCATTTTCCTGTGGCCTACCAGGTTGCCTGCTCAGATAATGCTCTGGTATGGATTTTGGGGGGACCCCCACGCCATTTTTTTTACATTTTGGTGTGGGGTTCCTCTTAATATTCATACCAGACCCAAAGGGCCTGGTAATGGACTGGGGGGGGGGGGGCATACCGTTTTTTTCAATGATTTTTTTCCTTTAGAAATGTAATTTTGCTGTGGTACTGTTCTAAACATGGGAAAGATGCGCTACTTTACAGGCATACTAAGGACTCCCCCCAGGCACGATATTTAAAGGAATACTTCATTTTTATTGTTTCACTTTAAGCATTATTAAAATCACTGCTCCTGAGAAAATGGCCGTTTTTAAAACTTTTTTATCATTGATAAATGTGTCCTGGGACAGGACCCGGGTCCCCAAACACTTTTTATGGCAATAACTTGCATATAAGCCTTTAAAATGAGCACTTTTGATTTTTCATGTTCACGTCCCATAGACTTTAATGGTGTTTGCATGTTCGCACAAATTTTTTGCCTGTTCACAAGTTCTGGTGCGAACCGAACGGAGGGGTGTTCGGCTTATCCTTACTGCCCATAGCAAGATAAGAGACTTGTGCTCAGACGCCAGTGTAAAGAAACAGGAGTCTCCAGTTTATGACCAGGAATAACTAATAACCCTCACAATGCAAGTTCATTAGACAGAGCTCCTAAAATCCTTTATTTACAGCGTGACTATTTTGTTTAGCAGAGAGGCTGCCCAACCATAGTACTTTACTCTGCAGTAAGTGATGCTGCCTATGTGATCATACAACCTGTATATGAATGTTCTAAAGGTATAATTATTTTTTTTTAAAAGTACCTCTCTATATTCTCACAATATATATCCACACTATATTACCAAAAGTATTGGGACACCTCCCTTTACACGACCATGAACTTTAATGGTATTCCAGTCTTAGTCCATAGGGTTCAATATTGAGTTGGCCCACTCTTTGCAGCTATAACAGCTTGAACTCTTCTGGGAAGACTGTCCACAAAGTTTAGGAGTGTATCTATGGGAATGTTTGACTATTCTTCCAGAAGCACATTTGTGAGGTCAAGCACTCACCTTGGACAAGAAGGCCTGACTCGCAGTCTCTGCTCTAATTCACCCCAACTGTGTTAAGGTCAGGACTCTGTGCAGGCCAGTCAAGTTCCTCCATCCAAAACTCGCGCATCCATGTCTTTATGAACCTTGCTTTGTGCACTGGTGTGCAGTCATGTTAGAACAGGAAGGGGCCATCCCCAAACTGTTTCCACAAAGTTGGGAACATGAAATTGTCCAAAATGACTTGGTATGCTGACGCCTTAAAATGTCCCTTCACTGGGGCTAAGGGGTCTAGCCCAACCCCCGAAAAACAACCATTACGACCATTACAGTACATTGGCTTTGACACAATGGGTTGATTTGTGTGATACACACGATACAATGTCTGTTACATAATAAGTCCAGGCATGGAAAAAGTCACACACATATGGTGTCATCATACTCAAGAGGAGGAGTAGAATGTGTTTTAGAGTGTAATTATCATTATTCCCATGCTGTGTGTGAGAAATACACTATATTGTCAAAAGTATTGAGACGAGGGGCGTGGTCTCGACATGCAGCAGTGAGGACGCATCTCTCCCGGGCTCCGGCGCTGACTCCAGCTATAACTAGCATTCTCAGCAATTCATTATCGCAGTCACTCTACAAATCATGCGTAAGAGAACGAGCAAATCACTGGCTAAAAAAGGAGCCTCGTCGGGCTCCATAAAAAGATTCCTGGCAGCGGAACCAGAGGACCTATTGAGCATGGATGGACTAGGCCACTCTCCACGTGGCACGGGCTCCAGCGCGGGCTCCGCCTCCCGCCATATGCCCGCATACAGACACCGTTCTCCAGCTTCGTCAGCCAGCTCGGAGGGTGAGGGCAGTACATCCAGGCACTCAGAGGTAGCTGCTCTGGTTGGCGATCTGCCTACTAAGTCGGAGCTGGCTTCCATGTTCCTGGGTCTGGAACGATCCTTCAAGAAAGAGCTCTCTGCAGTACGCTCTGACCTGTCGCAGGTACTAGAACGTGTAGAGGAGACAGAACATTGCCTGAATTGTCACGCAGCTGCCATTAGGAGCTTGCAGAATACCACCCGCAGCCTCACCATCGCACATCGGATGGCGCTATGCAAAATCGAGGACCGCGATTGGTGGAACAATATAAGGATTCAAGGCCTACCTGAAGTGACTGGCGATGCTGACCTTCTCCCCTCTGTTCGAGGTATCTTTAACAAATTGCTAGGCCTTGTGGCCGATCACCCACTGAAAATAGACAGGGTGCAACTTGTCCTTGGACATTCCGCGTGACATCATCTGCCGGGTCCATTATTATGACAAAAAAGAGCGCATAATGCAGAAGGCCAGAGAATCTGCCTCCCTGGATTTTGATGGAGCAACCCTTTCCTTCTTTCCAGAATTTGCCAGGGAAACACTTGAGCGTCGCAGGGCCCTGCAACCTCTGACAGAAAAATTACGTGCGGCCTCCATTAATTATCAGTGGGGCTTCCCTGCGGCCCTTATTGCAAACAGAGATGGTAAAACGTTGATACTCCGCTTTCCTGAAGACCTAGAGAAGTTCTGTATGGATGTCAATATTTCTCCACCGGAGCTTCCTGGGTGGCAGGATGTCATCCCTCCCCTAACTACTCACTCTGAACCGAGATGGCAGAAAGTAGACCGCAAGCACTGCTCTGCCACTCCTGGGGCCTCCCCTCAACTAGAGTGAATCCCAGGCCTGTGATCCAGCATACCGGTAGGTTGTCTACTAGTGTCAGTCGCTGATCGCAAGTATATGACTGTTCACTGGACATTATTAATCCCCCTTTTTTGCATTACGGGTTACATGTTTTATTAGATCTGTTTGGGGTGACAATAATGCTTGCTAAAATGGCAGATAATCCTATCTTACATTTACAGACTACAGTTTATAGTTATGCTTACGCTTAAAGTTACTAATTTTGACAGAAGTGGCACCGGCACCGGGGCATTGGGACAGGGCTCACACGGGTTTTGGTGCCTGCAGTCTGGTGCCCGGGGCTGTATGTCTTCACCCTGTGGGGCGCGCCGGGCCCCATGCCCTCATGTCCCTGCTCCTAGCGGAGGGGCGTGCATGGGGGTGTCGGGTACCCTGTGTGCCCCATACTTGCACAGCGGATGTACGCGTGCACATATTAACCGTCTGTTCGGATGGTTTCTGGTGTTACTATTGCACATTGTTAATTTGTTTTTTTCTCTAATCTTTACTCTTTCTTTTCTCCCCTCCACCCTTTCATTATCCCCACCTCTCTCCCTATCTTGGAGATTTGTGCATATGAGTTCACCTTGTCGGTCCCGATGGCCATGATGCAATTAATATCTTTCAGTGTTCGGGGCTTACATGCTCCAGGTAAGAATTTATACAGAGAGTTGGATGGACTGCGGGGAGATATTCTACAGGAGACTCCTACAGGAGACCCACCTTACACATACCACTTCAGTTAAACTTTTCTCCCGACATTACCCAACATTTGTATTACAGCCTATCTGATGTACATGAAGCAAAAGGTGTGGCCATTGGGTTCCCCGGGGGTACCTCATTCATGCTAGAATCTATGATCAGTGATCCACTGGGTTTTTTTCTGTTCCTAAAAGGCAACCTAGGTAATATGCCATGCACTCTTGCGACTCTATAGGCACCTAACCGTGATCAAACGAGCTTTGTAGCGGCCACTCTTAAAAAGCTAAACGACTTTGCCCGTAGTTGCATTATCCTCGCTGGGGATTTTAATACTCCACTGGAACCTCTCCTAGACACGTCAAAAGGGAGTTCCTGTATCTCTCGTGGGCGCTTGGCTTTCATACGCAAACGCTTACATGAAGCTCAACTAGTGGACGTGTGGAGGGTTATGCATCTGCGAGCAAGGGACTACATGCATTTGCACCATACCTATTCGAGAATTGATTATTTTATTATAGACCACCACCACCTCTCTCTCCCCATAGCCTCTGAAATCGAGACCTCTACCTTATCAGATCATGCCCCGATTACACTTACACTTAAAATCCCATCCCTACCTCCTAGGACAACTAATTGGGAACTCAATGATCATCTGATACTAGAGGAAATTGAAAAGAAAGCAATCAGGGATGACCTGGCCCTTTATTTTAAGAAAAATATGCTTCCGGAAATATCACCGGGCACACTCTGGGAGGCCCACAAGGCCTTTATTCGTGGGAAGCTAATAGAATTGGGTACCAGAAAAAAATAGAGAACGGACACACCTACAAACAAAACTAATCAGTGAGATCGGTGCTCTCGAACGGCGTCATAAAGCTGGATTGTCTCAGGCAATATTACACACTCTGACCCAGAAGAGAGAGGAACTAAAAGCCCTCTTTCATTTGGAACAGAAACAACAATTTTGCACGGTGGCCCAACGCTTGCATGAATGGGGCAATAGACCTGGTAGGCTTTTTGGCACGTTCACTGCAACAGAAAAAGTCTGCAACTTTTATAGCCAAAATTAAATCCCTGACCAATACTTTACTATATGAAACCTCGGCAATAGCCAAAGAATTTAGATCGTTTTCTCAGCACCTATATCATGTCCACCAAAATACAACGGATTAAGAATCCAAGACTAAGCATATTCAAGATTACCTAGCACAGGCCAATTTACCCAAACTCCCTCCTGACACTTCAGATTCCCTAGAAGGAGAGTTCACCTCATTGGAAATGAGAGTTGTGTTGAAAGCTATGGCCAATGGCAAAGCACCGGGCCCAGACGGCTTCACGGTAGCATATTACCGCTCCTTTGCAGATATCTTACTCCCTCAGTTGACCCGCTACGCTAACACGATTCCGACTGGTGGCACTCTCCGACCTGAAACTCTTCATGCACATATCACAGTCCTACCCAAACCAGGCAAAGACCCCAGTAACTGTTGAAGCTATAGGCCCATTTCCTTACTAAATCTAGATGCAAAACTGTATGCCAAGGCCATAGCGAATAGGCTCCTCCCTTTGATTCCACAATGGGTTTCTAAAGACCAAACGGGTTTCATCCCAGGTAGGGAGGCACGTGATGTACTCGTAATTCTTTACATACTCTGTCGTTGATGATTCATGTGGATCTTCCCAGCCCACCCTATTATTATCGACTGAGGCAGAAAAAGCGTTTGATAGGGTGGACTGGGAATACCTATTAGCAACATTATCTCATCTAGGTGTTGGCCCCTCTCTCCTAGCTCAAATATCAGCCCTTTATAACTTACCTACTGCCCAATTGAGAATAAATGGCACACTAAGCAAACCTTTCACATTATATAATGGAACCCGTCAGGGCTGCCCCCTCTTACCCATTTTATTTGCTTTATCCCTAGAACCATTTTTATCAACGATTAGACATAACCTCAGCATTCATGGGATAACTGTAGGGAATTCAGAACATAAGTATGCTGCTTATGCAGATGACATATTGTTTTATATACAACATCCCTTGATTTCCCTCCCAAACCTAATGTCAGCCTTTACAGCACTTAGTGATATTTCCATGTTTAAAATTAATATGACAAAATCGGAAATTTTAAATATATCAATCCCAAAAACTACCATTGCTCATCTGAAGAGATCCTTTCACTTCAGTTGGCAAATTTGTTTGATGAAATACTTAGGCGTATTTCTAACCCTGCTTATCTGTTCTGTGCCAATTATATGCCTTTGTTAAACAAGATCAGGTCAGATCTTCAGAAGTGGTCCCAGCTTGCTTATTCTTGGTTGGGGAGGATCAGTGTGGTGAAGATGAACGTACTGCCCAGGTTGCTGTTCTTGTTTCAGATGATTCCATATAGAATCCCCGTGGGCTACTTTACACTGTTAAGAACTATGATTTGCAAGTATGTGTGGGGCAGAAGGTGACCCAGACTAGCTAGAACCCTCCTCAATAGGCCTTAAAAAGAAAGAGGCCTAGCATTACCTGACATGAAACGGTACTTCTTAGCAGTAGTGTTGAGCAGAATTTCAGATTGGAAATATCATGGAGACTCTAAGCTCTGGGTAACCTTAGAAACAGACCTATGTGGTGCAGAACTTTTCCCACAAATATGGATCCCAAGGAAATATAGGTTTTTATCTTCTAACACGTCACCGCTCACATGTGTTACCTACACAATTTGGGACTCATTGTGTAAATTACACAAATGAACGCACAACTCTCCCCTGTTGCCTCTGACCGGTCACAACTATTTCCCCCCGGGAATATAGATCCCAAAATCCATGCCTGGAATTTTGGGGCCACGGCCTTGTTACACCAAGTTACCACCGCATCAGGCATCGTACCCATTTCAACGCTCATCACTACCTCGTCAGCGACAATCATGGATCAATGGCGCTACCGACAGCTGTCAGCCTTTGTTCAATCTTTGCCGAAACCCATACGCACCATCTCGGACTTGACACTGATAGAATCCGCTTTTTCAGAAGAACAACCAGTTGAGAAACCCCTCTATTACTTCTACCATGCCTTACAGTCACCAGCTTCCAAAGGCTACCCTGCTTTCATCAACAACTGGGAGAAAGACCTCCATAAAGATCTCTCAGAGACTCAGAAGGTGGCACTATACCCAAGTGGTGCTTCACAGGGCCTTTCCACAAAAATCCCCATTATGCTGGCGTGGATGCGGTGAACGTGCAACTCATGCCCATGTTTGGTGGTACTGTCCCCTTATTCATCCCTATTGGCTGAGCATCCTTCACTGGATTAAATAGATCCAAGGTTTTGAGATTCCTAACAACCCATGGGTCATACTATTACACTGTACGGATAAAACAGCGGGATCATACAAGAAATCAGTAACACCACACCTGCTTAATGCAGCAAAAGCCCTTATTCCCCGCTACAAGAAGCAATCGACTATACCCACATTACGCCAATGGCTAATGGAGGTAGACCACATTTACCATATGGAAGATCTCACATACTCTCTGAGAAATAAAGCTGACTTCTCAAAAAAAGTATGGTCCTGCTGGTTTGCCTTTAAATATACAACAGCCTATACAGATATCATGTCTCAATCTACATAATATGTCCTTTAGTAGTCTACTTTGAATGGGGAAACTGACAGAGGCAGACTACCCCTTCCCCCCCCCCGTCCTCTCTCCTTCCTTCCCTACCCTTTTCTTCACTTCTTCTCTTGCCATTTTTATTTTTATCTCATTCATGTTTTATATATCATTTAGAGCTCTTTTTGGAGTTGCTATGGTAGCTCCTGCCCTATAAAAATATTCTTATAAATGACAAGATGGCAACTGCATGCGACTCTGGCGACTCTAGTGAAAGCCGTAATAAGGTCTATGCCAAGTTAACTTACAATGTACAGTATATCTATAATCTACAGAATACTACATACCACACTGAGATGTGGCCCATTTCATTCCATTTCATTTTATGCAATGTTTATGTGATGTTTACATTTGCTTGTAATATATATCTTGTTTTCTAATAAAAATGTACTAAACAAAAAAAAAAGAATATTGAGACCAGTTGCGGTTGGTGCACAATTTTTTTTTGGGGGGTGGGGCGACAAAAAAACATGGCTCCTTCACTTGCACTACCCCCCGGCACTCAATCAATCGAACGAATGGTAAAACAGCGATCTATGGCCTTACCTTATCCTTAGCTGTCAATCTGGGTGACACCATGCAGACACCGTTCTTGTGACACCACAGAATACACAAGAGAAGAGGGAGGAGGAGGATTCTGGCAGTTTTGGAGGCACTGAAGCAGAGGAAAACATACGTCAAACCTTAGGAGGTGGTTTTCAATCCCCAGAGCCCTTGGGTGTAGTATGTGGCTGGTAGGAGACAGTTCCAGATACTGTAATTCTCAGTGACCTCAAGGACTCTGCTTCTCATGCCTATGCAAACTTGCTGTGCATGGCCTCCCTCCTTCATCAAACCCTGTGAAAGGACCCTAGAATTTGTGGCATCAAGGCGAGGAACTCTATTTGTTGGCATCCTTGACCACCATTACAAGGGGAAAGTCCTGGAACTCATCCCGTCCCCACAGAGGAAGCAGAGGATGAAATATCTTGAGGACACCTTAAAAAGGAGTTTATGTAACGCCGTTCCAGACTCTGATAGGTTACAGTCTTATGGAAAAGCTATCTTTGAGGCTTCTGTTGGTCAAGAGAGGAGTGGTGGAGAAGGGGGCCACCTCAGTGATGCATTTCAAAGTTTCTTTAGTCCTCTGCACCCAGGGCTGTCAGCTTCCACATCCCATCGGCAGCGTCTGTATCATATGGTTAGAGATTATCTAAGAGTGAAAACAGACATGGAGATCCACTGGGTTACTTGGTCATGGGAATAGACCACTGGTCAGAACTTGCCCAGCATGCAACTGAGCTGCTGGGCTGCCCTGTTTTCTGAACGGGCATTCAGTGCTGCAGGAAGTTTTGTGACAGATTAAAGAGCGCTTCTGTCCACAGACTCCGTTGACCGGCTGACATTTATCAAAATGAAGCATACCTGGATTAGCAGCAGCTATCAAGTCCCTGATGCCAGTGTTGCAAATTAGGTGTTTTTGGGATGTGAAATCTGTACAAGACTGTTTAGGCTGCCTAACTTTGTGGGTGTAGATTTTATCGTGAGACATTTTTTGGTATAGGTTTCATGGGCACAATTTGCTGCCTCCAGTATCATGCCAGTACATTTCCCCCCGAAGTTACATACCCAGGTCACAGACTTATGCCGCGTACACACGAGCGGACTTTTCGGCAACAAAAGTCCGACGGCCATTCCAACGGCTTTCGTCAGACTTTTGACGGACTTCCGACGGACTTTAGAACAAACAGACTTACACACCCACAGTCACGCAAAAGTCTGACCGTCTAGTATGCGGTGACGTACACCAGGTCCGACGAGACTATAAAACGGAAGTTCAATAGCTCGTGTGCCACCCGTTGGGCCCCTTCTGCTAATCTCGTGTTTATCTCGTGTTAGTAGAAGTTTGGTGAGAGACGATTCGCGCTTGTGAGACTCATATTTTTCAGATCGTTTAACTGTTGTTCAGTTTGTGCTTGTGAGGTTTGTATCTGCTTTTCAGTGCGTGTAGTCAGTTCGCATTGATTTATCAGTGTGTTATTGTCCGCTCGTTGCTGATTTTCAGTTCGCTCTTCACAGGCCTTGCTGTTCTTCAGTGCGTTCTATTAAGTTTGTTCTGACCAGCCGACCATTTTGAAGCCATGTTGCGTGTACGTACTTATCGTAGAGCTCGTGCATTGTATGTGCTTGGTGCTGTAGTTCATTCTTCAGCCCAAGCCCAGTCCATGAACAGGGTGAGGAGGAGTTCATGGATGAAGAATTGGTTGCTCCAGCATGACCAATTCTGTCACATGCCTTTGCTCTGTGAGATCCGTGAGAATAACCCTGAGGATTTCAGGAATTTTCTCAGGATGATGGACCCCGTTTTTGACCATTTGTTGGCTTTGCTGACCCCTTATATCAGCAGTCAGAATACCTGCATGAGGCAAGCCATCACTGTGGAGCAGAGGCTAGTCGCCATGTTGCTAATGTAATGTATTTCTTTACTCAAACACTAATTACCATGATTGCAATATAGTGTGAATATCCCCTTTGTCATGCATGCTGTAATATTTTAATGTCTTTTTTTTGTACTGCATGCATATTAGCATTCACTAACCCCCCATCATGCTATGCTGGGCCCATATCCACCTAGTGTAGTCACTTAACAATGTATTTTGTCAGCTCCATTGTAATGCTTTACCCTAAAATGTCAGCAAATGGTCTGTGTGTCCCTAAATTGCTTTAGAATCCCCCCAAAATGTCAGCAAATGGTCTGTGTGTCCTTAAATTGATTTAGAATCCCCCTTAAATGTCAGCAAATGGTCTGTGTGTCCTTAAATTGATTTAGAATCCCCCCCTTAAATGCAGCAAATGGTCTGTGTGTCCTTAAATTGATTTACAATCCATTCCCCCAAATGTCAGCAAATGGCCTGTGAATCCTTAAATTGATTTAGAATCCCCCCAAATGTCAGCAAATGGTCTGTGTGTCCTTAAATTGATTTACAATCCCCCCCCCCCTAAATGTCAGCAAATGGTCTGTGTGTCCTTAAATTGATTTATAATCTCCTCCCCCCCTCAAATGTCAGCAAATGGTCTGTGTGTACTTAAATTGATTTACAATCCCCTCCCCCCCTCAAATGTCAGCAAATGGTCTGTGTGTCCTTAAATTGATTTACAATCCCCTCCCCCCCAAATGTCAGCAAATGGTCTGTGTGTCCTTAAATTGATTTACAATCCCCTCCCCCCTAAAATTTAGCAATGTGCCATCAGAGGGGGTGATAAATCTGATAAGTGGGCCTTATATTTTAGCCTTTATAATATTTATTACAATTAATGTTATACTGATGCTGGACAAGAATGTTTTTTGTGTAATGTGCTTGCAATGTTATGTGCAAAAGTACTTATATTTTTTTTTCTTGTTTGACTCCCCAGTTTCCTTCAACCCCACAGGAATGGCAGACTGTGGGATCCCATTTTGCCACCTGTCGGGACTTTCCCAACTGTGGAGGGGCTATAGATGGGGAACATGTCCACATGGTGACACCACCTCATTCGGGGTCATACTATTTTAATTATAAGGGGTTTCATAGTATTGTCTTAATGGCGGTGGTGTCGGCACAATATGAATTTCTGTATGTGGATGTGGGGAAGAATGGCCGGATGTCGGATGGAGGAGTCTTCGCCCAGACGGAGTTCTACCAGTGTCTCCAGAGTGGTAGCCTGGGATTGCCACCTGATGTGGATAATGTGGAAGGACTCCCCTTTGTCTTCATTGCAGATGAAGCCTTCAGTCTGGGTGAGCACATGATGAGGCCATTCCCCCAAAGGACCCTCACCCCTGAGAGGAGGGTTTTTAACTTCTGGCTGGCCAGAGCGAGAAGAGTTGTGGAGAATGCCTTTGGGTTCATGGCCAACCGGTTCTGCCTGTTTCAGACAGCTATCCACATGGTGGAATACAAACTAAATCACCTTGTCCTAGCGTGCTGCATCCTGCACAATTATTTAAACAAACATTCCAGCAATTATATTGCATCACTTGGGCCTTAGGCTGGACTTATAGAGAGTTTCCTACGAACGTTTAACGAGTAAAACTTGTACAGTACATATAACCACATGGAGCAACATGCAAGGTAATAATCACAATATGAACACACGACAAGTACTTACTTTTTTTCAGCACTTTCTGTATTCGTCTGTACTGATCCGGCTCCCTGAGTTTGAGGTCGGACCATCGTTTCCTCAGCTGATCTTTAGAGCGCCTTACCCCAAAATGATGATGCAGGGTCTTCACCACTTTCGCCATTATTTTTGCCTTTCTTAAATTAGGCTGGACGTATGGTCCATGCTTCCCATCGTAATCTTTTTTTTTTCAAAATTGATGCCATCTCCACCATCTCTTCAAAGGCCATATTGGAGGCCTTAAATCTCCTCTTCCCAGATCGGGACATTTGGGGCTCTGGGCTTTCCTCATTACTGGAGTTAGTACACACCTGCTGTGTCTCCACCATTGTTACTCCTACTGCGCACCATAGAGAGAAGGGGCAGAGAATATTCGTTAAAAAAGAATTTCAAGGGCGGGCGACACAGGCGGAGTTTCACGCATGCACAGTGTGTGTACAAACCTATCACGCATGTGCCGTATGTACGTTCTGTGCATAGATAAAAAGGGGCGGAGAATAGTCGTTAAAAAAGAACGTCAGGGGAGGGTGACACAGGCGGAGTTTCACGCATGCGCAGTGTGTATAAAGCTATCACGCATGTGTCGTACGTAACTTCTGTGCGCGGAGGATAGAGGAACTGAATTTGCGAGCGTCTGAAATGAAGGTAAATTTTATTAACTTTGTATCAGACTATACTGCTTAAAGATTGAGGCCTATGTTGGGATAAGTAAGATTATGAGAGTTTAGCCTAACATTAGTGTTTTATCTTGTGTATTATCTTTGACAGAAAACATGAATACTAAGTTTAGGGACCCTGAATTTCTGACTCAATTTATTGAGAAGTACAGGGAGATGAGCAATCTATGGGAGGTCAAACACCCTGCATATTATATTAAAACAATAAGGAAGTCAACGCTGGAGAAACTTGTCACATTTGTGCAGACTTTCATCCCAGAAGCAACCTTTAAGTTTGTGGAAAATAAAATTGGGATCTTGCAAAATATGTATAGGAGGGAGCATAACAAGATCCAAATTTCCCTGAGATCAGGAGCATCAGCAGATGATGTATATGTACCCAGGCTGTGGTAATACGATAAACTACATTTTCTTGATGACCAGACTGAAGCCAGGGCATCACTTTCAACCCTTCCCTCCACCCTTCCCCCCACCCTTCCCCCCACCCTTCCCTCCACCTTTCCCTCCACCCTTCCCTCCACCCCAGAAGAGGCTGATGAGGAGCAAGCTGGGCCTTCCATCCTGGAAGATTTGGATGTGACCATCTGAAGCCAGGTATATTATTTTTAGACATATTTAGTGTCCTAATATTAATGATGTTAACTAGATGTTATAACTGATTACCTATTAAAGGATTTTTTGATAAAAAATGATGTATACATATCAATTGACAGTAGTGGCTATAAATGTTTGTCACCAGCTTTAAAAAATGCTGGTGTCAGATTGATACTCTTTTATATGTATTAACATTGAATTTTCAAGTCATGAGCTGAAAATTATGTGTCATTGATGAACCAAAAACTCAAACTATGCCCCTTTTTATACACAGGATGAGATCAGCCAGGAGGAAGGTGTGGAAAGTGTCATCCAGGAGGAACAAAGGCCCAGTGTCCTCCAGGAGGAGGCCAGGCCCAGTGTCATCCAGGAGGAGGCAAGGGTTAGTGTCAGCCAGGAGGTGGCCGGGCCCAGTAGGAGCCTCACACAATCGCAGGTTCCTCCCCTCCGCCTTCATACAAAAAGGCCCAGAAAGGGGAAGCTGAAGAGGCCTTTGGCTCTTATATAGCCAGCAGGTTGCTCCAAATGGAGAAGGGACAATGTCTCCTGTGTGAAAAACTTTTTTCTGATGTCCTTCACAAGGGGCTGAAGGGCGAGTTAACTGTCAACACCCAAATAAATGAGCAAGCCCCTCCTCCTCCTGCCAGAAGTCAACCACAAGAGCCCCAGCCTACAGGGAAGGCTGCAGGGAATGCTGGAGGGAAGGCTGGAACGAAGAGAAGAAAGTGATGACCTGGCTTCAGTCTGGACTGACAAAAGATGCAGGCTGGT
Source organism: Aquarana catesbeiana (assembly GCF_042186555.1). Lineage (NCBI taxonomy): Eukaryota > Metazoa > Chordata > Amphibia > Anura > Ranidae > Aquarana > Aquarana catesbeiana. Next base: position 216,504,777 of record NC_133325.1, on the reverse strand, counting down.
GTAGTACCACAGCCTGGGGACATATATGTCATCTGCTGCTGCTCTTCTTCTCTGGGATTCCTGGACCAGATTGTGCTCCCTATTATATGGATTCCTCAAGATCCCAATTTTCTTTTCCACAGACTTGATGTGTGCCCTGGGGCCAAAAGTCTTCACAAATTCGAAACATTTATCCAGCGTCACTTCATCTTTATTTTGTTAACCATAATAAATGGATCTTTTATTTTATGAAAAAACTTGCCTATGTGTTTTTATTAACATCAATTTTTTAGAGACAATGTCAAATTAACAAGGGACAACAACCTCCTTGAGGTTCCAAAAAAAAAATTATATAATGTTCTTCTGGTAACTTTACACCAAAAAAAAATAAAATACAAAAATAAGGTTCTTTGTGGTAACTTTACACCAAGAATAAAAAGATATATGGAGATAAATTTAAAGTAATTTTGTAACAACCCTAAAAAATGATCTTGATGAAATAAAAAATAATAAAAGATGACTCCAAAAAACAATTGTGTAAACATTAGTATGGAGATATGGCTTTTAAAAAATACAATATCATTCATGAGATCAAGAGAAATAATCCAGAAATAAGTTTGTGAGAACTCTGTGTGAATATGAACAGCAAAACAACTTCGTTCTTCTAGCATTATAAAGAAGACAATTAATGCGCTGCTTTCAGCGATCACAGAATTTGCAGCGTGAGGAATGTGATTTGATGCATGTTTCAAATCTAAAGTCCGTCAGATTTTCAACTGGAAAAGTCCGCTGAAGGTCCAATGAAGCCAACACAGGATCGGATTGTCCGCCGGACTCGGTCCGTCGGACCAGTCCAGTCGAAAAGTCTGCCCGTGTGTACGCTGCATTAGTCACCCCCCCCCACCACCCCATATACCCACACCAGGAACTTTACCTTTTGGACAACTGTACATTTACCTACTGCTGTTACCTTTAACAGTATCCTGCTCCTGGACTTTTTTATCTTTCCCATCCATTTTACATATAGCCTGTGCATACAATAAAGAGAAACTTACTGACAGCCAAGATTCGATGGACATTACTACACCCACATCTACACTTGAAAATGATCTGGATGATCCGTGTTTAGCGATTCTAGAAGAACTTTATAATGTTGATGAAGAAGCTACTGTTCCAGATACTCCCTATTTTTCACAATACTTCTGTAATTCACCTCCCATAAAACATACTCCCTTTCCACCTAAGTCCATCTTCAATCCCAATCACACCAAAGGCCCTTACATACAAGAGTTTCTATCAAGTCGTATACTCGGACATAAAACGCATTTGCAAACCCACTCCCTCCCAACGCCCTAAAAGTAATCTCACTCCCCAGGAATTATCTTCCCTCAAAAAACGAACCAACAACACCTCCATTATCATCAAAACTGCAGACAAAGGGGGCGGTATTGTTATCCAAAATCGTGAGGCCTACCTTGGTGAAGCCTACAGATAACTTTCAGATAACAATACATACACATGCCTCACTAGTGACCCACTCCCCCTTTTCTCCATGGAGGCTGAAACCCTTGTAAAACAAGCTCTCAATGACCACATAATCACTAAGGTCGAAGCCTTTTTCCTATCCAGAGCATACTACAACACTCCCTATTTTTACCACCTCCCAAAAATACATAAAGATACAGAAAACCCCCCAGGACGACCAATTGTAGCTGCCATGGAAAGCGTCACTAGTTTTTTCTCCATATACATTGGCCACTTTTTACAATCAATAGCACAAAACCTACCAACATACATTTGTGATGCTACCCACCTCCTGGATATTCGAAAAAGCTACACCTGGGAACCCACATACCAATGGGTTTCCCTGGATGTTAACTCTTTATAAACCTCCATTCCCCATAATGTTGGTCTTTGAGCTGTGAAGCATTTTTTATACCTAGACCCATCTATAAAAACCATGCAGGAAGACTTCATTGTAGATGAAGTGTAGATGTACTTTTCATTTGATAATAATTTTTATCTGTAAACCCAAGGGATGGCAATGGGCACCAATTTTGCGAACAGCTATGCCAACCTGACAATGGGTCTTTGGGAACATCTGTCAATCTGGAATAATAACCCATTTTCCGAATACATTGTCTATATAGGTCGATACATAAATGATATTATCATCATATGGGACAGGACCGGACCACCTGTTGATGATTTTGTGGCCTATTGTAAGTCCAATGACCTAGGCCTCTCCTTCTCATCCGCATGCAGCCCAAACAGTTTGGCCTTCCAGGATCTCGATCTCTGCCACACTGATAACATGATCTATGCAAAAAATTACATAAAGCCTACAGCAGGCAACTCATATCTACATTATCAAAGCTGTCATCACCCCAGATGGATTTCTAATATCCCAAAAGGCCAATTCAATCGCCTAAAACGAAATTGTACTCACAACTCTGATTACATCAGACAGGGTAACCTGTTCAAAACCAAGTTCGAGGATAAAGGGTATCCTCCAGCTCTAGTAGAAGAAACATTTGCTAACTTTATGGATGATAAGTCTCCCCCCATATAGAACCACAGACTCAACTTACCACCCCCTCCCTACCCCACACCACCAGGTTCATCACTCAATTTCACTACCAGTACAAAAAAAATGGAAAGAATCTTTCAAAAACATTGGGGTATCCTATTGGAGGACCCTTGTTAAAATCATCTATTAACACTGTACCCAAGATTACATACTGTAAAGCCAGAAGCATCAAAAGCCTCATCGATCCAAGTAAGCTTAAAACTATACACAATATACCCACCCCATCCCGGACATTGCTTACACTAAATGGTATGTACCAATGTAAAAAGTTAAAATATCTCACCTGCAAATTTGTCTCTCATCGCCAGAAATCCTTTACCACAAAAGGAAATACCTATCAGCTCAGAGAATTCAGAGAATGCTCCTCAGATTTTGTGATATATGGCATCTGTTGCCCCTATGAACTACTCTATATTGGCCAAACCATCCGAACACTCAGAAAAAGATTTGGAGAACACCGCAGATCGGTAGAAGAAAACCTCAACCTAACCATCCCTAGACACTTCAAGGAGTACCATCAAGGCTCCACCAATGGGATGCGGGTCTGGGTAATTGAGCAGATACCCAGGACTCTCCCTCCTGCAGAGCGCTTCAAACGTCTCTGTGAAAGGGAAACTTTTTGGATATATACCCTTGATGCCCTTGCGCCTGGAAGCCTAAATGAAGATATAAAAATTAATCCAGTTCTATAAATCCGTTTTTTACTAATACTCTATGAAAATACAGCTATATATATATATTATGTACAATTACCTCCCAATCCCCCTTCTCCTCCCATCCTGGATCGTGTTTTAATTTAATTTATCCTATATCACTCCATCTGGACATTATAGTCTTAACACCACATAATCTTAGACATAAATATGGCCCAAGCAAATACTTGTCAACCATACAGTCCTCCTAGCCCCCTTCCCCCTACCCCCCTCCCCCAACCCCACTTCTCCCCCCTTTTTTTTTTTTCTTTCCCACCCCTTTCCTCTCCCCCCCCCCCGCTCCCCTGCATACACGTCACAGTGTTTTCTCCACCCATCTCTAGGTAGGTGCCTATGCATCTATATCTTTTCCACATGCTTACTTAGTATTGCATATTATTACATACTTCCAACACTTTTAGTCACGATAACCCTACCCCTAATAACTTCATTCTTTAACCCATATTTCAATGTATACTTTCTATTATTATATACGACAAACAAATTAATAAATCCCTACCCCACCCCCCTTGTACCCATGTGTACTTCAGATTCATATCCACTCCAGCATATGCCTATACATATTGTGGGGACACCACAAGGACCCATACATGTGTGTATGTATGTCTGTATATATATATATATATATATTCTCTGATGGAATTTACTTGTACATATCCCCTTTAAAAACGCATTCCAAATCTTTTTTAACTAATTTTTTCCTTATTTTTAATTTTTTCCAAAAACATTTTTTCCTTAATTTTTTCCTTATTTTTATTTTTATTTCATGTCATTCTATTTTACTGCTTATATATTTTTTATTTTTTATATTTTTTTTATAATTTTTTTATTATTATTTTTTATCTTATCTTATGTCTCCTGATATCACATATCCATGTGTTCACCTTATCAACCGCTTTTTCACAAACTTCTTTCACTATCCTTTCTTGCCTCCTCCTTCTGTCATATCATATTATGTCACTTGTTTTTAATACTATGATCGATAGAGTTTCTCAAAACCCACCCAATCCGGCCCCCGTCTTCCTGTAGCCAAACAGTCCACTGAACTTGCGACAGGGCAGTGCTATGACCTGATTGGCCCGCCCGCTCTGCCGTTCCCCTCTTAAACGACTTCCAAAATAAAGGACCGCTATGCCTCATGAAGGAGCACGCATGCTCTGAACGCGTGCACGCCATTAGTGTCATCACCCTATGACCCAGGACCCAATTGGATGAATGATCCCTGCTGCGCCTCATCGACCCTAGCCTGGGACACTGGAATCTACCGGCGGCGCCAGACGGGATCACACAGTATAAGAGGATCGCCCCCTGTGAAGCCCTGCCACCCACTCCACGGCCCACCCAGACTTATTCTATTGATGTGCCTGTTTTTTACCGAACCCAGAGTGAGTGCATTTCTACTGAAATTAAAATGTGTGTGTTTTACTACTGCACTTAGGTTGGCGCTGCTTTGTCTCTTTTGTATCTCTCTCCAAAGGTGTTTTCTGCCCTTCAGCATGCTGCCTCCTGTATCGTGCCAGTACATTTCCCCCTGAGGTTGCATACCCAGGTCACAGACTTAGTCCTTCCCCCCACCCCATATACCCACACCAGGAACTTTACCTTTTGGACAACTGTACATTTACCTACTGCTGTTACCTTCAACAGTATCCTGCTCCTGGACTTTTTTTTCTTTCCCATCCATTTTACATATAGCCTGTGCATACAGCTGTTATTCCTTAGCGCAACAAAACATTATTTTTTCATGGGCACAATTACCACCCAAGGACAATTTTTTCCATACCTGTTTGACAGGTGCATATAATTAAAACATTTTTATAATTAAAACCAGCAATACCTCTATAGGGTTACATTGTGAAGGCAGTACCAACACCAAAACCCAATTTTTCTGCACCTGTTTGACTGTGGCATATCATTTCAATTATTGACAGCAAGGCCAATTCTTGCTTTCATCAAGAGTACCTCTATAGGGTTGCAGTGTGAAGGGACCACCAACACCCAAAGCCTAATTTTCCCACACCAGTTACTTCTATCCAAAGTCTGCGAAACAGAGTGCACTAAATTGTGGCTTCATCATACAGACTGCCTCCCCTAGTCATTGTGTATAAAATAAAGAAAGCTTGCAGGGAAAATGTCATTTTTGTGCCTTTATAAATGTCATTTTTGCTGCAGCAAGTTCTATAACTGTTATAAATGCACCACTTTACAGGAAGACTAAGGGGACTCCCCCAGGCACTATATTTTACCACTTCAGCCCAGGAATACTTTCCGTCCCCACTGTACATGTCCCCCAGGTCAGTATCCTGACCCATATATTCTTTGTATGCCAAATAACTTGCATATAACCCTTCAAAATGGGCATTTTTGATTTTTCCAGTTCTGGTTCCATAGGCTTCAATAGGGTTTGTTGTTCGGCTCTGAACTTTTGGGATGTTCAAAAGTTCGGCCCATCTCTAGTGTGGGGCATTTTGACCGCGTGTCTCAGTGGAGACAAGTTTTAGTCTTTTTTTGGTAACTTAATTGACAATGCTGCTGATTGGGACAGTGCTGTGCCTGTGACTGTCTCTTTGCTATATTGGGCTGTCTTTTTGCTAGATTGGGCTTTCTCTTTGGATTGGACTGCCTCTTTGCCTGAACTGAGCCATATCTTTGCTGGACTGGGCTGCCTCTTTGCTTGATTGCACTCGTCTCGTTGCTGGATTTGGGCCATTTCTTTGCAGGACTTTGCTGTCTCCTATCTGGATTGGGTTGTTTCTTTGCTGGACTGGGCTTTCTCTTTGCTGAAATGGGCTGTCTCTTTGTTGGACTGAGCTGTCTCTTTGCTGGACTGGACTCAGCTATCTGTTTGCTGGATGGGGCTGTCTCTTTGTTGGACTGGGCTATCTGTTTGCTGGATGGGGCTGTCTCTTTGCTGGATATGAGCCTATCTTTTTGCTGGATATGGTGCTGTCTCTTGCTGGATATGGGGCTGTTGAAATTATCTGGAAGTGCCTCTTAGCTTACTTTGATAAAGGGCTGGATATTTGTAATGTTTTGTGCATTTTACTACATATCTTTTTATTACCAAGTTACATACAAATTATTGTTGTATAGCCCCTAAATTATAATTGGTTACCTGTTTTCTAAAAGGGGTGGTGCTAAGAGTTGTGTAGGGGTGGAGACAATAGGTGGTCCTAGGGGTGGTTCTAGGGGTGGTTCTAGGGGTGGGTAAGTGCAGAGACAGGTGTGGCCTAGGGTAGGGGGTGGGTTTCTGCACCTTTTTCTCTGTGAAAAAAATCCCTGGTCTTTCCCTGGGTTAACCAATTGTTGGAATAGATAGATAGATAGATAGATAGATAGATAGATAGATAGATAGATAGATAGATAGATAGATAGATAGATAGATAGATACTGTATATATATACAATATCTCACAAAAGTGAGTGCGCCCCTCACATTTTTGTAAATATTTTATATTTTCATGTGACAACACTGAAGAAATGACACTTTGCTACAATATAAAGTAGTGAGTGCACAGCTTGTATAACAGTGTACATTTGCTGTCCCCTCAAAATAACTCAACACACAGCCATTAATGTCTAAACCGCTGGCAACAAAACTGAGTACACCCCTAAGTAAAAATGTCCAAATTGGGCCCAATTAGCCATTTTCCCTCCCCGGTGTCATGTGGCTTGTTAGTTTTACAAGGTCTCAGGTGTGAAGGGGGTGCAGGTGCGTTAAATTTGGTGTTATTGCTCTCATTTTCTCATACTGGTCACTGGAAGTTCAACATGGCACCTCATGGCAAAGAACTCTCTGATGATCTGAAAAAAAAGAATTGTTTCTCTACATAAAGATGACCTAGGCTATAAGAAGATAACCAAGACTCTGAAACTGAGCTGCAGCATGGTTGCAAAGACCATACAGCGGTTTAACAGGACAAGTTCCACTCAGAACAGGCCTCACCATGGTCGACCAAAGAGGTTGAGTGCACGTGCTCAGCATCATATACAGAGTTTGCCTTTGGGAAATAGACATATAAGTGCTGCCAGCATTGCTGCAAAGGTTGAAGGGGTGGGGGGGGTCAGCCTGTCAGTGCTCAGACTATACGCCGCACATTGCATCAAATTGGTCTGCATGGCTGTCATCCCAGAAGGAAGCCTCTTCTAAAGATGATGCACAAGAAAGCCTGCAAACAGTTTGCTGAAGACAAGCAGACTAAGGACATGGATTATTGGAACCATGTCCTGTGGTCTGATGAGATCAAGATAAACTTATTTGGTTCGTCAAGTGTGTGTGGCAGCAACCAGGTGAGGTGTACAAAGACAAGTGTGTCTTGCCTACAGTCAAGCATGGTGGTGGGAGTGTCATGGTCTGGGGCTGCATGAGTGCTGCTGGCACTGGGGAGCTACAGTTCATTGAGGAAATCATGAATGCCAACATTTACTGTGACATACTGAGGCAGAGCATGAACCCCTCCCTTCAGAGTCTGGGCCGCAGGGCAGTATTCCAACATAATAATGACCCCAAACACACCTCCAAGATAACCACTGCCTTGCTAAAGAAGCTGAGGGTAAAGGTGATTGCCTGGCCAAGCAAATCTCCAGACCTCAACCCTATTGAGCATCTGTGGGGCATTCTCAAATGAAAGGTGGAGGAGTGCAAGGTTTCTAACATCCACCAGCTCCATGATGTCATCATGGAGGAGTGGAGCCTGTCAAGCTCTGTTGAACTCCATGGCCAAGAGGATTAAGGCAGTGCTGGAAAATTATGGTGGCCACATAAAATATTGACATGTTGGGCCCAATTTGTACATTTTCACTTAGGGGTGTGCTCAGTTTTGTTGCCAGCAATGGCTGTGTGTTGAGTTATTTTGAGGGGACAGCAAATTTACACTATTATACAAACTGTACACTCGCTACTTTACATTGTAGCAAAGTGTCATTTCTTCAGTGTTGTCACATGAAAAGATAGAATAAAATATTTACAAAAATGTGAGGGGTGTACTCACTTTTGTGAGATACTGTATATATATATATATATATATATATATATATATATATATATATATATATATATATATATATATATATATATATATATATATATATGTATATATATATATATATATATATATGTATATATATATATATATATATATGTATATATATATTACAAAAAATATACATACAGTATATAGTATATATATGCCCTTACAATGCCCGACACCCACCAACCCACCATCAGAAGCCCTGCCACCTACCGATACGTCCAAAAGGTGAAAAAAAGGTGACATCATTGATCATATATGAACATGACCATACTTGGTCAATTATATCACTTGGATACAAGTTACGTCAATGACCAAGTTTTGAGAGATAACATTCAGCTGGAGTCAAGTGATGGATTTTATCTGGTGGGTCGGCAGGTGTCAGACATCATGATTGACATGGATCTGCATTGTGGGACACAATTTTTCTAATTACAGGACCTATCAAAAAGTGTGTTTATTTTTTATTGAATTTTCTTTGTGAATGGGTAGGGGTATTTTGTACTCCTTACTCCCTGGCAAGAAACCCCTATGTTAAGTGACTGTGGCCTGGTATGGTTCAGGAGAGGGGGTCAGCCAGACTGTATGCTTGGATTAAGGATCTGGTATGGATTTTTAGGGGGATCTCTCTTTTTTGTTTTTTTTGTGGAGTCCCCCTTAAAACCTATACCAGACCCTAAAGGTCAGGTATGGATTTCCTGGGGGACCTCACAACTTTTTTTTTTTTTTTTTTGCTTTGCATGCTGTCCCCTCTTAAAATCCACACTCCACAGGGGTCTGTAAGCATTTTTTAGGAGAACGCTATGGCATTTTTGTCCTTGCTGTAGGATGTGACAAGTGAAAGTTACAGAGAAAAAAATATGATATTGTTTAAATTGTCGGCAAGTAAAACTGCAAAATAACAGATACTTATGGGTCTACAATATACTTTGAGGGACATTTGGGGTCTTTTATTAAAAAAAACAAGAGGGAGATGACATTTTCCAGCAATTAACAACTATTTTTTTTCTTTGTAAATATCAGTGCTAAAAAAAAATCACTGCCCCTGGCCAAGTGGCATTTTTTACAATTTTTTTGCACTGGTATATGTTTCCCAGGGCATTGCCACCCCCATGCTATATTTTGCTTTCATTTTTATTGAAGAAATATGCATCATAATAGAAGACACCAAAAAGTACAGCAGCCAGGACTCTGACACAGATTGTCACTCACAACCAATGAAAAGAAAACAACAAGCAAAACCTGAAAATAAATAAAGTGAAACAATTAGTGCTACCCGGTATCCTAAAGCACAAACAAACTAAATCAGTGACCTGTATATTAAAACATACTGTACATAAATCTCAATAATATTAATGTAATGTTAATGAATAATACTAATTAAATATGAAATCTAGAAATATGAAATAGCTGCTGTACACCTACAGTATCAGTGATTCCCTACACCAAACAAATAGAAAAATTCATATATAAATGGTGCAGTGCTATTCTCATATACAATGTATCACACTAAAAGAATCTGTGATTTAATAAAACAAAAATTGAAAAGTACAATAAAATAAAAAAGATCAAAATCTGTGTAATGTGTATTAACAGATCACTGTGCTCCTCAACAATCTTCTCATATAAAGCAAGCGTTTCCACCACCAGGTGAATTGTGCTCTCACCTCACTCCTAGTAATCACAGGCTTATCTTTCTTACAACTCCAGTCAATCCCTCAGGGATAGATATGTCCTCTCTTATCCTTGGATATGGTTCTCCTCTCTCAAAAGCTTTTCACATGGACCACATGAAATAGAAAGGCAACTGCATAGTGCTCTATATAAATCATTTATTACAATACCCCCATAAATCTGCACTTATAATAAGTTAAATAAAAAACAGCATTTATTAAAGAGGTTGTAAACCTCAAAAAAAAACCTGTAAGACAAAGGCATAATGAGCTCATTATGAAATACTTACTATAGAACGATGCCCTGAATCGGCACCGACACACTGAGTACACGGCCGACATCTTTCACCGTAGTTACATCCAGGTTCTCGGGCTTTGGCGCTGTGACTGGCTGGAGCCTTGATGATGTCACTCCTGTGCAGGGGCCCTAAAGAAACGGCACCAGCGATATCTCACAAAAGTGAGTACACCCCTCACATTTTTGTACATTTTTAACTATACCTTTTCAATGTAAAGTGAGTGTACAGCTTGTAAAACAGTGTACATTTGCTGTCCCCTCAAAATAACTCAACACACAGCCATTAATGTCTAAACCGCTGGCAACAAAAGTGAGCACACCCCTAAGTGAAAATGTCCAAATTGGACCCAAAGTGTCAATATTTTCTGTGGCCACCATTATTTTGCAGCATTGCCTTAACCCTCTTGGGCATGCAGTTCACCAGAGCTTCACAGGTTGCCACTGGAGGTATCTTCCACTCCTCTATGACAACATCACAGAGCTGGTGGTTGTTAGAGACAATGCACTCCTCCACCTTCCATTTGAGGATGCCCCACAGATGCTCAATAGGGTTTAGGTCTGCAGACATGCTTGGCCAGTCCATCACCTGTACCCTCAACTTCTTTAGCAAGGCAGTGGTTGTCTTGGAGGTATGTTTGGGGTCATTATCATGTTGGAATACTCAGTTTTGTTGCCAGCGGTTTAGACATTAATGGCTGTGTGTTGAGTTATTTTGAGGGGACAGCAAATTTACACTGTTATACAAGCTGTACACTCCCTACTTTACATTGTAGCAAAGTGTAATTTCTTCAGTGTTGTCACATCAAAAGATATAATAAAATATTTACAGAAATGTGAGGGGTGTACTCATACTTACATAGTTACATAGTAGGCGAGGTTAAAAAAAGACACAAGTCCATCCTATGTGTGTGTTTTTATTTCAGTATTATATTGTATATCCCTGTAGGTTGTGGTCATTCAGGTGCTTATTTAATAGTTTTTTTAAAATATTCCTGCTCCCCACTGAAACTACTGCCTGCTAAAGAGAATTCTACATCCTTACCGCTCTTACAGTAAAGAACCCTCTACAGGTTAAACCGTTTTTCTTCTAATTTAAGTGAATGGCCACGTGTTTTATTAAATTTCCTTTTGCGGAAATTTGTACATTGAAATCATATCCCCTCTCAAGTGTCTCTTCTCCAGAGAGAACAAGTACAGTACTCGTAACCTTTCCTCATAACTTATGTCCTCCAGTCCCTTTATTCATTTTGTTGCCCTTCTCTGGACTCTCTCCAGTTCCAGCACATCCTTCCTGAGGACTGGTGCCCAGAACTGGATGGACCAGAGTCTTGTATAGTGGGAGAATTATCGTTTTATCTCTGGAGTTAATACCCCTTTTAATGCATGCCAATATTCTGTTTGCTTTGCTTGCAGCAGCTTGGCATTGCATGTCATTGCTGAGCCTGTCATCTACTAGGACCCGGGTCCTTTTCCATCCTAAATTCCCCCAGAGGTTCTCTCCCTAGTGAGTGGCAAGAACAACTCTTTATGAATCCATGCTGATTACTGCTAATGAAATTGTCATTACTAAAATCTTGTATATAGTCCCTTACCATCCCCTCCTAGAGCTTGCATACTATTGATGTTAGGCTAATTGGTCTGTAATTCCCAGGGATATATCTTGGCCCTTTTTTAAATATTGGTGCTACATTGGCTTTTCTCTAATCAGCTGGTACCATTCCAGTCAGTAGACTGTTCGTAAAAATTAGGAACAATGGTCTGGCAATTACTTGAGTTCCTTAAGGACCCTCAGGTGCAAGTCATCTGGTCCCGATGACTTATTAATGATAATTTTTTTCAAGTCTATTTCTAAATCTGTCCTCTGTTAGCCATGAGGATGCTTCCTGTGACGTGTCATAAGGATAAACATTGCAGTTTTGGTTACTAAAGCCCCCCGATTCCCTCGTGAAGTCTGAGGAGAAGAATAAATTCAATACCTTGCCATCTCTTAATCCTTAGCAACCAGGTTCTCTTCATCATTCTTTATGAGACCAATATGATCTGACCTCCCTTTCTTACTATTTATGTATTTAAAGCATTTCTTGGGATTTTTGTTTACTCTCCTCCGCTATGTGCCTTTCATGCTCTATTATAGCCGCCCTGATTGCACAGTTACATTTCATTCATTCATTCATTTCAGGTACTTATTCTTGTTGCATTTTTTGTAAAGATACTTTGAGATACTGTACATACTGAAGGTTTCTTATAAGAGCGAGCTATGGTAAGTTTAGCAGCTAAAAGCATAAGGAAAATCAACCTTTGCTTAAACAGAGGCAGGTTTTCCATTGGTTCATTTAATACTGTGCATTGAAAAAGTATTCATAAACCTTGAAATTTTCCACATTTTGCTATGTTACAACCAAACACGTAAATGTATTTTATTGGGATATTATGTAATAGACCAACACAAAGTGGCACATAATTGTGAAGTGGAAGGAAAATGATTAATGGTTTTAATTTTTTTTTTACAAATAAATATCTGAAAAGTGTGGCGTGCATTTGTATTCAGCTCCCTTTACTCTGATACGCCTAACAAAGTCTATTGGAACTAATTGCCTTCAGAAGTCATCTAATTAGTAAATAGAGCCCATCTGTGTGTAATTTATTCTCAGTTTAAATACAGTTGTTCTGTGAAGCCCTCAGGGGTTTGTTAGAGAACCTTAGTGAACAAACAACATCCTGAAGCCAAAGGAATACACCAGACCAGTCAGGGATAAAGTTGTGGAGAACTTTAAAGCAGGGTTAGGTTATAAAAAATATCCCAAGCTTTGAACATCTCATGGAGGATTGTTCAAACCATCATCCAAAAATGGAAAGGGTATGGCACAACTGCAAACTTACCAAGATATGGCCAACCACCTAATCTGACAGGCCGTGCCAAGAAGAACATTAATCAGAGAAGCGGCCAAGAGGCCCATGTTAACTCTGGAGGAGCTGCAGAGATCCACAGCTCAGGTGGAAGAATCTGTCCACAGGACAACTATTAGTTGTGCACTCCACAAATCTGGCCTTTAAGGAAGAGTGGCAAGAAGAAAGCTATTGTTGAAAGAAAGCCATAAGAACTCCAGTTTGCAGTTTGCAAGAAGCCATGTGGGGGACACAGCAAACATGTGGAAGATGGTGCTCTGGTCAGATGAGACCAAAATTTAACTTTTTGGCCTAAAAGCAAAACGCTATCACCCTGAACACACCATCCCCACCTTGAAACATGGTGGTGGTGGCATCATGCTGTGGGGGTGCTTTTCATCAGCAGGGAAAGGGAAGCTGGTCAGAGTTGATGGGAAGATGGATGGATCCAAATACAGGGAAGAAAACCTGTTAGAGTCTGCAAAGGACTTAAAACCTAAACATAAAACCAGAACTACAATGGAATGGTTTAGATCAAAGCATATTCATGTGTTAGAAAGGCCCAGTCAAAGTCCAGACCTAAATCCAATTGAGAATTTGTGAAATTTCAAGACTTGAAATTTGCTGTTCATAGACGCTCTCCATCCAGTTTGACAGAGCTTGAGCTATTTTACAAAGAAGAATGGGCAAAAATGTCACTGTCTAGATGTGCAAAGCTGGTAGAGACACACCCAAAAAGACTTGCAGCTGTAATTGCAGTGAAAGGTGGTTCTACAAAGTATTGACTCAGGGGAGCTGAATACAAATGCACGGCACACTTTTTAGATATTTATTTATAAAAAATCTTAAACACCTTTTATTATTTTCCTTTCTTTACTACAGTTTTCTTTATTTACCTTGGAGAGTACACTAAAAACATACATCTGTCACACATCATAACAGCAAATCCAATCACCAGCTACTATTGTTAATAACATTTTCATAATTCTAAAAGATTAGGAAAAACAGATGTCCCACATTCCTTTTTCTTTTTTAACAATAGATTTTTATTGAATTCCACATTGTACATGTAAAATATAAAGCAGTACTTACAGCATAATAAGAAAACAAAGTGGGTACCTAATATCGAACTTACTATAGCAATATTACTACATTTGCTTGAGCTGCTTATAAGGACACAGAGTACAACCTCAACAGGATGTATGGCCTGTCACCCCAATTGGGTACACACTGTGAGCAGACTCTCTTTTAGATTTTTGGGAAGTAGCCCCCCATGGACCTTGCTGAGGGTCTCTGGAGATAAGACGTGTAGTAAGCTCTTTAGTGCAGTATTATCAACCAATATACAAACAATAAACTACTCTGTTAATACAAAGTAATACACATATGCTGAAGCTGGAGCTACTCTTTCTTTATAGGTGAGCATTTTCTCCATTGTATATTGAGCATTCACTCTAGAAATAACATCTTCAATTTTTGACGGTGATTGGGAGCGCCATTCTTTTGCTATGGAAAACGTGCTGTGAATAGGATATGAATAACTACTTTCCTCGTCAGTGGGGGGAAGTTTTCAATATAAAGGCTTAATAGAGTGAATGCAGGGTTTAAGGTACATTTGTTTTTTGTAGTGTCTTATATAAGGGAAGAGACATCCCACCAGAAAGAACGTATTACCTTACAGCTCCAAAGCATGTGTAGTAGGCTGCCGGTAGATTGGCATTGGCATCAGCAAAGTGATGGGATATTTGGGCTCATTTTATTTAGGCATAGAGGTGTGAGGTACCACCTATGCAATATCTTTTGTGTGTTTTCCCAGTGATCTAGACATGCTGAGGATCTGCCATTGTGTTTTATAGCTAAGTGCCATTGATGTAACGGGAATTATTTTTGTAATTCTTGTTCCCATTTTACCATGTTGGGTAGTTTAGTTTGCATATACAGGGGAGTAGCAAATTTATAAAATAGGGATATCCCCTTGTGTTTAGCTGGGTGTTTATTGATCAAGTAGTTCCATAGGATTTGAGGCAGTTCTATTGGGCTGGTTTTGTTGGTTGCTAAGTAGTGCTTTATTTGGAATATTTTGTATCGGTCCATCGCATCCTGTTCTGTTAGAACAGACGTAGAGAAGTGTGCTCCTTGTTTCTTCCAAGACTGGGTCGATAACCAGGGATTAAGTATTTATATGTCGCTAATGGATTTTTAGTTTGTATATTGTGTCAGCAAAGAATTGTCTGATCAAGGATGACCATGCTGCAGTAGTGGCTTGTATGGTTTAGTAAGGTGGGGTTTTTGGTCTGTGGGGTATGCAGGCAGCTAATGCCAATGCTGGGAGGTTATGTCCAGGGGTAACTTCTCGTTCTATGTCTGACCACCAGCTATCTGTTTGGCAAGAAAACCAGTATCTCATTTGATCCAGTACCACAGCTTTATAGTATATTTGTGCATTGGGAAGGTTCACGCCACCAAGGTGTTTGGGTTTGTACAATTGCGTCGAAGCAATTCTAGGTTTTTTACCCACCCAGATGTCTTTTTTCAAACTAGTCGTTAGTTGTGAGAAGAATTTCTGGGGTATAGGAATGGGTGACGTTCTGAAGTAGTATAATAGTTTAGGCAGCACTTGCATTTGGTATGCAGCTATTCTCCCTATCCACGTTAGGTGTAGTTTACTGATCTGGTTTAATTCCTCTTCTACTTTAGCTAGCTTTGGAGGATAGTTGCATGAATAAGTCTTGGCAGAAGAGGAGGTATGTAATTGAGGGAGAGTCCTAATTACAGGGGAACATTTTTTTGATCCTGGATTTTTCCTCTCTAGGTACATTAAGTGTCAAGGCAAAACTTTTAATTGTTTTGACTTTGTAAAAGAAGACTTGCCCAAATTTGTGTAGTAGGGATTTTACTTCTGGTATGGAAGATTCTGGTTTAGATATAGTCAGAATGATATTGTCAGCAAAGAGTCCTGTTTTATGGCTTTCAGAGCCTATATTGACACCTTGTATTATGCCGTTAGATCTGATGTATTCCTCTAGTGGTTCTATGACTAGTGAAAATATAATTGGAGATAGGGGGAAGCCTTGATGAGTGCCATTGGATAACATAAATGGGTCAGAGAGTAAGCTAGAAGCATAGACTCGTGCTGTGGGATTTGAATACAGGGACATGATTGCTGAGTGGATCAGGCCAGATATTCCAAATTTGTGTAGGGTCTTAGATAGGTAGCCCCAATGGACACTATCAAGGCCTTTTCTGCGTCTAAGGCTAAGAAAGTGCTAGGTTCTTGGGTGATCACTGTGAATCGCAGAAGGTTTAGTATTATTCTGGTCCCATATGGTGCCTGCCTGCCCACTTGATCCAGGCCTATGAGAGAGGGAGTGATTTCCATTAGTCTATTAGCTAAAATCTTGACATAGATCTTTAGATCTGAATTTAGTAAGGAAATGGGCCTAAAGTTTTGGGTGAGTGATATGTCCTTGCCTGGTTTTGGTAGTGTAACTATTACAGCTTGGAGCATTTCCTTTGGGAAAGAACCTGTAGAGGCTGCAGTGTTGAAAATTTCTACAGTTTTAGAGCAAAGAGGGAGGTGAATGCCTTATAATATTCAGCAGAAAAAATGTCAGCTCCCGGGGATTTGTGCATGGGAAGAGATTTTATAACTGTCTCGACTTCTGTATTGGTGATGGGAGCATTCAGTTTTTGAAGAGTGGTTACATCTATGAAGGGCAGATGAATTCCTTGGAGGAAGTCATTGATCTCTGGCTCAATGGATTGGTGGATGGTTGGGTCTTTGTTGAGGTTGTAGAGGGATTCATAATAATCCTTAAAAGTGTTGGCTATGTCTTTAGGGTTGTGAAGTGTGGAATTAGATTGGTGGTGTTTAATATGTGTGAGATTGGAATGTGCTTGCCTTTTTTTGAGTTAAGAGGCTTAGAGTTTTCCTGCTCTGTTTTAGGGAGTAGAAGGAAAGTTTCAGTCTTTTGAAGTATGTGTCATAGTCTGCCCTAAGTTTCTGCCGTAATTCCTCGAGGCAGGAGGTAAGGCGCTTCAGTATGTCAACGGAAGTGGTGTTGGGGTTCTTGTGTTGGGCCTCTAATTCTGCAATGGACTTATGAAGCTGTGATATGTGCTGTATTTTTGTTTTCCTTTCTCTAGAAGCGATTTGGATAAGTGTTCCCCTAGCAAATGCTTTATGTGCACACCTTATCATCATTGAAGAACATTCTCCATTGTCATTGAATTGGAAATACTCTCTGAGTAGGGATGAGCTTTCTGTTCGGGTCAAACATGAGTTCAACTCGAACATTGGCTGCTCGCCCGTTCATCGAAAACTGAACATTATGGGCCATTCGCGCCAAAGTCGTGTGGCGCGTAACAGCCCATAATGCACTGCTGCCAATCACAGCGCCCTCAGCCAAGAGAGCCATAATTGGCCAAAGGCAGGGTCCATGCCCACACTATATAAAGCTGACTGCACGTCGGCCTCGTGTAGTGTGTCGTTGCCGGCATGGATGGAGAGAGAGTGTCATTTAGATTTGGCAGGCAGGCAGATTATTCAGTTAGCTGCAGTGTATTTCATATATATATATATATATATATATATATATATATATATATATATATATATATATATACAGTCAGTCTAGCATATATATATATATATATATATATATATATATATATATATATATATATATATATATATATATATATATATCCACTGCATACAGTTTAGCTAGATCTCACTGCAGGCCGTTCCTGGTGTGCTCAC
Source organism: Aquarana catesbeiana (assembly GCF_042186555.1). Classification (NCBI taxonomy): domain Eukaryota; kingdom Metazoa; phylum Chordata; class Amphibia; order Anura; family Ranidae; genus Aquarana; species Aquarana catesbeiana. The sequence continues at coordinate 216,486,847 of NC_133325.1, read as the reverse complement.
TGTTTCTACTATACTTCTGGCAGGCAGGTGATTCAGTTAGCTGCAGTGTATTATATATATACACTCAGTCTAGTATATATATATATATATATATATATATATATATATATATATCCACTGCATACAGTTTCGCTTGATCTCACTGCGATCTGTTCCTGTTGTACTGTTTCTACTATACTTCTGGCTGGCAGGTGATTCAGTTAGCTGCAGTGTATTTCATATATATATATATATATATATATATATGTATACAGTCAGTCTAGTATATATATATATCCACTGCATACAGTTTAGCTAGATCTAACTGTGGTCCGTTCCTGGTAATGTACTGTTTCCACTATACTTCTGGCAGGCAGGTGATTCAGTTAGCTGCAGTGTATTTCATATATATATATATATACAGTCAGTCCAATATATATATATATATATATATATATATATATATATATATATATATATATCCACTGCATACAGTTTAGCTAGATCACACTGCAGTCCGTTTCTGGTGTACTGTTTCTACTATACTTCTGGCAGGCAGGTGATTCAATGAGCTCCAGTGTATAAAATATATATACAGTCTCCTACATTTTTTTTTTTTTTTAATTTTTATTTATTTCATTTATTTAATTTCTGCTTTTCTTTTCCCTGTTCCACTATATGTCATTTATTACTACTATATCAGACATTTCTAGATAGATACAGGTACGGCCATGGGCCATTATGTCCATATACAGTACCTGACTGCGAGATTGTGTTTCCAGCGCGATACCATCGCGCTGGTTCTCGGCGACAGGGTACTGTGAATGTCGCGCTGGCTCGCTCATCGGGAAAGGAAAACTTTGTTTTCCTTCCGCGATGAGTGACAGGCAGCGCTGACAGCTGTCTGGTATGAATCCTGAGGCGGGAACACCGCGCCAAATTTTCAATGAAAAAACCGGCGTGGGTTCCCCCCTCGGGGGCATACCAGGCCCTTAGGTCTGGCATGGATTGTAAGGGGAACCCCCTATGCCGAAAAATCGGCGTGGGGGTCCCCCCCAAATCCATACCAGACCCTTATCCGAGCATGCAGCCCGGCCGGCCAGGAAAGGGGGTGGGGACGAGCGAGCGGCCCCCCCCCTCCTGAGCCGTACCAGGCCGCATGCCCTCAACATGGGGGGGTGGGTGCCTTGGGGGAGGGGGGCGCCCTGCGGCCCCCCCACCCCAAAGCACCTTGTCCCCATGTTGATGAGGACAAGGGCCTCTTCCCGACAACCCTGGCCGTTGGTTGTCGGGGTCTGCGGGCGGGGGGCTTATCGGAATCCGGGAGCCCCCCTTAATAAGGGGGCCCCCAGATCCCGGCCCCCCACCCTGTGTGAATGAGTTTGGGGTACATGGTACCCCTACCCATTCACCTAGGGAAAAGTGTCAATGTAAAAAAAAACACACTACACAGGTTTTAAGAATAATTTATTAGTCAGCTCCGGGGGTCTTCTTCCGACTTCGGGGGGTCCCCTTCCGACTTCTCCCGGTGTTCGGCCTCTTCTCCCGGTGTTCGGCCTCTTCTCCCGGGCCCCACCGCTATCTTCTTCCAGCTCTATTGCCAGCGAGGGGCCCGGTCTGCTGCCGCTGTCTTGTCGCCGCTGTCTCGCCGCCGCTGTCTCGCCGCCGCTGTCTTGCCGCTTCTTCTCTTCTTTTCTTCTTCCCCGATGTTGACACGACGCTCTCTCCGGCTGGAATGCTGTGTGCGAGCTGCGGAGCCATTTATATAGGCGGTAACCCCGCCCCCTTACGACGTCATGGTCCCAGCATGCGCAGGGACTCTGGCGTCATAAGGGGGCGTGACCCCAGAGTCCCTGCGCATGCTGGGACCATGACGTCGTAAGGGGGCGGGGTTACCGCCTATATAAATGGCTCCGCAGCTCGCACACAGCATTCGAGTCGGAGAGAGCGTCGTGTCAACATCGGGGAAGAAGAAAAGAAGAGAAGAAGCGGCGAGACAGCGGCGGCGAGACAGCGGCAGCAGACCGGGCCCCTCGCTGGCAATAGAGCTGGAAGAAGATAGCGGTGGGGCCTGGGAGAAGAGGCCGAACACCGGGAGAAGTCGGAAGGGGACCCCCCGAAGTCGGAAGAAGACCCCCGGAGCTGACTAATAAATTATTCTTAAAACCTGTGTAGTGTGTTTTTTTTTACATTGACACTTTTCCCTAGGTGAATGGGTAGGGGTACCATGTACCCCAAACTCATTCACACAGGGTGGGGGGCCGGGATCTGGGGGCCCCCTTATTAAGGGGGGCTCCCGGATTCCGATAAGCCCCCCGCCCGCAGACCCCGACAACCAACGGCCAGGGTTGTCGGGAAGAGGCCCTTGTCCTCATCAACATGGGGACAAGGTGCTTTGGGGTGGGGGGGCCGCAGGGCGCCCCCCTCCCCCAAGGCACCCACCCCCCCATGTTGAGGGCATGCGGCCTGGTACGGCTCAGGAGGGGGGGGGGCCGCTCGCTCGTCCCCACCCCCTTTCCTGGCCGGCCGGGCTGCATGCTCGGATAAGGGTCTGGTATGGATTTGGGGGGGACCCCCACGCCGATTTTTCGGCATAGGGGGTTCCCCTTACAATCCATGCCAGACCTAAGGGCCTGGTATGCCTCCGAGGGGGGAACCCACGCCGGTTTTTTCATTGAAAATTTGGCGCGGTGTTCCCGCCTCAGGATTCATACCAGACAGCTGTCAGCGCTGCCTGTCACTCATCGCGGAAGGAAAACAAAGTTTTCCTTTCCCGATGAGTGAGCCATCTCGGCGCTGGCCCCTGCGACGGGGCTCGTAGGTGTCAAATCTCGCCGAGAAGTGCGGCGAGATTGACACAATATCGCGGTCACCTACTGTACATCTTTCAAAAAATTATCACTATACTATCATGTGTCTGTATATTGTATGTACCTGGGCTCATTATGTCTTTGGACTATTATTTGTTTCAAACTGATTAGCACTTTAATATTCTGTCTCTTATTAATACTGTATAGAATTGATTTCCATTTTATAGTCGTCTACATGTCGTCTACATGTCGTCTACATGTAACCAGAGACTAACTGTATATTATGCCTTTCTTCTTTGCTTTCTCATTCATGTACAGCAGGCTGGTTCTTTATTTGTCCTCTGTTTATTCCATGTTCACTACTTGTTCCATCCACAAGATGGCGCACTTGCCTGGATGCGGAATGTGTGCGCGCACACGGACACCCGGCGGGTAAGATCTACACATGCGTGGCCATGGGGTAGCACTCTTCTGTGTGTCCCCTGGGCCTTGTGCGTGTGGATGAGCTCCTGTACGGCTCCCCCGTGTGGGCTTCGTTGCTCGCATCGGGACCGCATACCCGCCGGTGACGCTGAGACGCGTGACGTCATCGCGCCCCTAGGGGCGTGGTTACGCCGCGCGCCTCGACGTCTGGGGGATGCCTGATCTCCACACATAGCTGCTTGCTATGCAGCTGATTATGTGGAGTGGACACTGATTGGCTGATGTCCAATCAGCTGTCCTATTTGAGACACAGACACTCCCTGGGCACCTGTCAGTTTCTGAACTGCTGCCTGGAGATCTGTGTCTCAGGAGATTACTCAACAAAACCACAAGGTAACTTTAATAATACTCTGTTTCCCATATACTGGAATACTAAACTTTACTTCACATGTTCCTCTACTACAGCTGAATGACTGTCTGGCCTTTCAGCGAAGTATTGGCTTAAGTATATGCCTTGTACACTCATGACACCATACTTTAAACACACAGATCTCCATCAGCCATCCCTTGTGAAAGTGTTGCAGCGCCTTGCATGTGCATCCCTGGCTGCCCATCTTGTGTTTTGTGAACTACAAAGACCAGCCTGCTCCCAGTTCTGCTGCTCAATTGCTGTTCCTCGTTATTTTCTGTTTGTTTTTATGAATCAGATGATGTAAGTACGATTAGTTTTTATTAGACTTTTTTGTACTCTTTCCCTATATAATCACAAAATCGCATATATCGCAAAATTGCAGTCGCATATAATTTATGACGATATAGATATTCTTTACTATTTTTCTATTTTTTGAAATTTATATCACAGATAGACTTGAACACCCAATTGTAAATCCCTTGATGAAGGAGTAATACATACCTATTTCCGAAACATGTCGGGTTACGTGCTATACACCTCATCTGCTTGATCCTCTACATACAGGCTGCGGGTTGTAGGCACACGGGTGTCATATCCTCTATATGCAATTGGATGTACAGTGTTTGTATTTGCACTTTGTATATTTATATTTTCTATTGTTACTTTTTATATACAGATATTTTCTATATGTTTAATAAAGATGGCACTGGAGTGCACTTTTATATAAAACTATTTATGAGATTTAATACTCATTTTTGGCCAGTACAAATATCCTTTAAGGGCGACCCTAATGCACTTATAGTGCATATTTCTTCTTTCATTAAAACTCCATAGGATATTGGCCCCTCTGTACATACCTTGCTCTCACCACCTTTTTTATCTTTCATGATAGGTAGCAAATACCGGTGTAAGTCCCTCTTTTATGAGAAGCAACGTATGTATATAATATACTAGTCTTGACTGCATTATTTGATTTTGGCTTTCCCTTTTTTTTTTTTTTCTTCTCCCCGCACTTTCTACTTTTTTCAAACATGGCATTATACCAGGGAAGTCACTAGACGGACTTCATATCCAAAGTACATGATGAATTTGAAAAGAGAGAATCCCTTGATTTTGAACTGTCTTCAACTTTTTCCAACTTGAGCCAACTGTTGGAGAAAAAATCTCTCTTGCATTGGCACATTAAATCCTTTAAGGATTATATTGCGGCCAATTTAAACCCCTTTGGACTTAGGGTACAAATTTTCCCCACGTTTGAACATATAGACCCCAGTTTTAAGGTTGTGTGGGAGGAGAATTTAAAGGAGTGTTCAAAAAAGATGATGCTGCTGCTTATCGACGAATATACCAAACGTATAGTTGATATAGATGGTAAATTGGAAAAATTTTTTGGAATTGGAAAAATTTTCCCTATATAATCACAAAATCGCATATATCGCAAAATTGCAGTCGCATATAATTTATGACGATATAGATATTCTTTACTATTTTTCTATTTTTTGAAATTTATATCACAGATAGACTTGAACACCCAATTGTAAATCCCTTGATGAAGGAGTAATACATACCTATTTCCGAAACATGTCGGGTTACGTGCTATACACCTCATCCGCTTGATCCTCTACATACAGGCTGCGGGTTGTAGGCACACGGGTGTCATATCCTCTATATGCAATTGGATGTACAGTGTTTGTATTTGCACTTTGTATATTTATATTTTCTATTGTTACTTTTTATATACAGATATTTTCTATATGTTTAATAAAGATGGCACTGGAGTGCACTTTTATATAAAACTATTTATGAGATTTAATACTCATTTTTGGCCAGTACAAATATCCTTTAACGGCAACCCTAATGCACTTATAGTGCATATTTCTTCTTTCACAGTCTCATATATATATATATATATATATATATATATATATATATATATACTGTATTTATTGGCGTATAACACTCACTTTTTCACCATGAAAATCGAGTGCAAATAGCGCATGCGTGTTATATGCCGGTACTTCAATGTTAGCTGCCTCAGAGTTGACAGGGAGGGGGGCAAGACGAGTGCCATCAGATTACATACAGTGAGAATCTCCTGTTTACTTGGCGGCCTCTGTAATAGGAAGTCCCGTCTCCTTGGCTGCCATTGGACCACTGTTCTGTCTATGATAGCAGATTCTCACTGTATGTAATCTGTCGGCACTTGTCCCGCCCCCTCCCTGTCCCCTCTAGGCTGCAGATGGGCATCAATCAGGCTGCTCTGATGGCAATGGTGAGGCTGCTGCACTGATGGCAATGGTGAGGCTATTTCTTTGATGGTAATGGTGAGGCTGCATTGATGTGGACTGATGAGATTGCATTGAGGCACTTGTGAGGCTGCAAATAGGCATTGATCAGGCTGCATTGATGGCAATGGCGAGGCTGCAGATGGGCACTGACCCTTATTTTGCTTCAAAGTTCCTAATTTAAAATTTTTTTTCCTGCCACTTCCCTCTGAAAATGAATATGCGTGTTATACGCCTGTGCGTGTTATATGCCGATAAATACGGTATATATATATATCCACTGCATTTCAGTCTAGCCAAGCCTATATCTGACTGCAGGCCATTCCTGGTTTACGTTTTCAAATATACTTTCAGGCAGGTGGGTGATTCAGTGATGTGCAGTGCATAAAATATATATACAGTTTCCTACATATATATCCACTGCATTCTAGTCTAGCCAAGCCTATATCTGACTGCAGGCCATTCCTGGTGTACGTTTTCAAATAAACTTTCAGGCAGGCAGGTGATTCAGTTAGCTGCAGTGTATTTCATATATATATATATATATATATATATGTATATATATATATATATATATATATATATATATATATATATATATATATATATATATATATATATATATATATCCACTGCATACAGTTTAGCTAGATCTCACTGCGGTCCGTTCCTGGTAGTGTACTGTTTCTACTATACTTCTGGCAGACAGATGATTCAGTTAGCTGCAGTGTATTTCATATATATATATATACACAATCAGTCTAATATATATATATATATATATATATATATATATATATATATATAGTATCTCAAAAGTGAGTAAACCCATCACATTTTTGTAAATATTTTATTATATTTTTTGAGGATGCCCCATAGATGCTCAATATGGTATAGGTCTGGAGACATGCTTGGCCAGTCCATCACCTTTACCCTCAGCTTCTTTAGCAAGGCAGTGGTCATTTTTCGAGGAGTGTTTGCGGTCGTTATCATGTTGGAATACTGCCCTGCAGCCCAGTCTCTGAAGGGAGGGAATCATGCTCTGCTTGATTATGTCAAAGTACATGTTGGCATTCATGGTTTCCTCAATGAACTGTAGCTCCCCAGTGCCAGCAGCACTCATGCAGCCCCAGACCATAATACTCCCACCACCATGCTTGACTGTAGGCAAGACACATTTGTCTTTGTACTCCTCACCAGGACATGGTTCCAGGACATGGTTCCAGTAATCAATGTCCTTAGTCTGCTTGTCTTCAGCAAACTGTTTGTAGGCTTTCTTTTGCATCATCTTGTGCATCATCTTTAGAAGAGGCTTCCTTCTGGGATGACAGCCATGCAGACCAATTTGATGCAGTGTGCAGCGTATGGTCTGAGCACTGGCAGGCTGAACCCCCACCTCTTCAACCTCTGCAGCAATGCTGACAGTACTTATATGTCTATTTCCCAAGGACAACCTCTGGATATGATGCTGAGCATGTGCACTCAACGTCTTTGGTCGGCCATGGCGAGGCCTGTTCTGAGTGGAACCTGTCCTGTTAAACCGCTGTATGGTCCTGGCCACAGTGCTGCAGCTCAGTTTAAGGGTCTTGGCAATCTTCTTATAGCTTGGGCCATCTTTATGTAGAGCAACAATTCTTTTTTACAGATCCTCAGAGAGTTCTTTGCCATGAGGTGCCATGTTAAACTTCCAGTATGAGAGAGTGAGAGTGATAACAGCAAATATAAAACACCTGCTCCCCATTCACACCTGAGACCTTGTAACACTAACGAGTCACATGACACCGGGGAGGGAAAATGGCTTATTGGACCCAATTTGGACATTTTCACTTAGGGGTGTACTCACTTTTGTTGACAACAGTTTAGACATTAATGCCTGTGTTATACAATCTGTACACTCACTACTTTACATCATAGCAAAGTGTAATTTCTTCAGTGTTGTCACATGAAAAGATATAATAAAATATTTACAAAAATGTGAGGGGTGCACACACTTTTGTGAGATACTGTATATCCACTGCATACAGTTTAGCTAGATCTCACTGCAATCCGTTCCTGGTGTACTCACTGTTTCTACTATACTTCTGGCAGGCAGGTGATTCAGTAAGCTCTAGTGCATAAAATATATTTACAGTCTCCTACATATACATATATCCACTGCATCCCAGTCTAGCCAAGCCTATATTTTACTGTAGGCCATTCCTGGTGTACGTTTTCAAATATATTTTCAGGCAGGCAGGTGATTCAGTGATCTGCAGTGCATAAAATATATATACAGTCTCCTAACTATATATCCACTACATTCTAGTCTAGCCAAGCCTATATCTGATTGCAGGCCATTCCTGGTGTACGTTTTCAAATATACTTTCAGGCAGGCCGGTGATTCAGTTAGCTAGTGTATTTCATATATATATATATACAGTCAGTCTAGTATATATATATATATATATATATATCCACTGCATACAGTTTATTTATTTATTTTTATTCATTTATTTCAGGTACTAATATAGCGCTGTCAATTTACGCAGCGCTTTACATATACATTGTACATTCACATCAGTCCCTACCCTCAAGGAGCTTACAATCTAAGTCCCCTAACTCACATTCATACATACTAGGGACAATTTAGACAGGATCTAATTAGCCTACCAGCATGTCTTTGAAGTGTGAGAGGAAACCGGAGTACCCGGAGGAAACCCATGCAGACACAGGGAGAACATGCAAACTCCAGGCAGGTAGTGTCGTGGTTGGGATTCAAACCCCTCTTACTGCTAGGTAAAAGTGCTACCCACTACACCACTGTGCCGCCCAGTTTAGCTAGATCTCACTGCAGTTCGTTCCTGTGTACTTACTGTTTCTACTATACTTCTGGCAGGCAGGTGATTCAGTTAGCTGCAGTGTATTTCATATATATATATATATATATATATATATATATATATATATATATACAGTCAATCTAGTATATATATATATATATATATATATATATATATATATATATATATATATCCACTGCATACAGTTTAGCTATACTGTTTCTAATATACTTCAGGCGTTGTACACAGTACACAGTACTGTGCACCCCTAGTGCAGTTGCTACTACTTTTCTGGTGGTGTACACACTACACAATACATACAGTGAACCCATAGTTGCTATTAGACTTCTGGTGGTGTACACAATATCGTATACCCCTAGTGCAGTTGCTACTACTTTTCTGGTGGTGTACACAGTACACAATACAGTGTAGTGTGGTGTTGCAAAACAAAATTCCCATCATGTCCGGAAGGCCACCAAGGAGAGGCAGATGCTCACAGGCCACTAAAAGAGGGCAAGCAGGCTCTGTGTCTACAGTCCACAGTGCTGGTCCTGGACATTGTGCATCTTCTGCAGGTGGCCGTGGGGCACGCTTGTCCTTTTTTTCTGCTGCTGGGACAGGGCAGAAAAATTGGGCCTTTGGTGGTGGTGGTGCCACAACACTGTAATCCCTCACGGATACTCTTGTTGGGCACAGGAACAGGCCCTGCTGTGAAATGTTAGATCAGAAATTGTAATTACATGCCCCTGTTAAACAGGGACAGAAAAATTGGGCCTTAGGCAGTGGTGGTGGTGCCCTAAACTAAAAAAATTGTTGCAAGCTAGCATCATCAAGATTGAGGAGGAATAGGATAGTCACTCAGCATAGGCAGTCTTCAAGGGATCCCACATCCATAGAAAAATAAAGCAGTTACATCAGCATCAGGTGCTTGATAGCTGCTGATCCAAGACTGATTCATTTTTATGAATGTGAGCCTATCAAGGGAGTCTGTGGACAGGCGCACTCTGTGATCCATTACAAACCCTCCAGCAGCATTGAATGTGCATTCAGAAAGAACGCTGGATGCAGGACAGGCCAGTAGATCAATTGCATATTGAGCTAGTTCTGGCCAGTGGTCCATCCTCAAGACCCAGTAACCCAGTGGATGCTCTGTTGGAAAGGTCTCCAAGTCTGCTCTTACCCCTAAATATTCCTGAACCATGTAATGCAGATGCTGGCAATGTTTGCTTGAACCGATCAGACCTTGGCGCAGAAGACTACAAAATTGTCTAAAGGCTTCGGTCAGCCGGCCACCTTCTCCACTGCTCTTCGTCTGACTGAACAAAGCTGTCATGGTTATGCAGTAATCGTTGTCTGTCAGCTTACCTCTCCTCTATGTGTTCACCTTAAGCCTCGGTTCACCCTGGGACGACTTGTCAGGCGACCTAGGTCGCCTGACAAGTAGCGTCCTGTTCAGTACAATGGAACCGTTCTAATCGGAGCGACGCAAGTCGCTCCGACTTAGAAAAAGGTTCCTGTTCGACTTTGGGGGCGACTTGGGGCGACTTGCATAGACTTCTATACAGAAGTCGTTTTGCAAGTCACCCCGGCAGTCGTGTGCAGGTCGCCTCGGTGAGGCGACCTGCAAGTCGTGCCGCCTCTGGTGTGAACCGAGGCTTAGAGGCCAGCCACTCTCACCTGGCTACTTAAATAATCTCTCCTCACAGCATGGCTCCACCCCAGCCCCTATCAGGGAACTCTATATTAACCTGTGCACTGCAAGCCTGCCTTGCTGATCAACCTTTGCGTGTTTAGCTTCCGTGTGCATCTTGCTGTGTCTTCTACATCTGATTCCAGTTACCGATCTTGGCTTGTTCTCGACTATCCCTGCCTGCTTGTGACCCTGATCTTTGGCGTGTTCTATGTTTATCCTTGTCTGCTACTGCTAGTCGCCCAACCTTTGGCTTATTCCCTTACTATCTCTGTCCTCCTGTAGCCTACAGTGGGCGTGAGCTGGGAGACCCTGGGGGTCGTGACCTGGAGCCAGTTGCAGCCCAGTCCATCCTCACCACTAGAGGTTCTGGTGAACACCTGCTGGCCCTTAGACTCTGCGACCTGGGGAATCTTACGCTCTAGCCCCTGTGGGATCTGTGTTGGTGTACCAGTGAACCTGCCTTCCTTAACCACCTAGACTCCCATCTGCAGCAGTCAGACGTAGGGTCCACTACCTTTGCGGTGCACTCCTGACCCCAATGGTGTGCATCTGTCACCTGGCCTCAGGTGACCTGACAGAAGCCTCAGCAACACGTTGTCCAGCACCAGGAAATTGTAACCTCACAGGGTCTGGAAATGCATTGCACAAACCTTTCTTCAAGGCCTCCTGAAGATGTTTCATCCTCTGCTCCCACTGCGAAGACAGGATGAGTTCTGCAACCTTACCCTTGTAACGTGGATCAAGAAGGGTTGCCAGCCAGTAATGATTCCTTCTCTTTGATACCACAAATCCTAGGGTCCTTACACTGCATGGCCTCCTTGATTCTGCAAAGCCTGCAAAAGTTTCCAGAGGCATTTGATTCTGAGTCCTCTGGGTCACTAAGGATCACATTATCCTTAACAACCTCCTCCCAGCCACATACAACTCCTTGGGTCTCTTGGGACTGAAAACCATCCCTTGAAGTCTGCTGCTGAGTGTTATCCTCCACATCCATGCTGACACAATCCTCCTCCTCCTCTTCTTCCTGTGTGTTTGGTGGGCCTGCAGGAATAATATCTGGATAAAGGGGGTCTTGAAAGGTAAGGAAGTATTCCTCTTCCTCACACTGTTCTGCCTCAAGTGCCCTGTCCATTATTCCATAAAGTGTGTGCTCCAACAGGAAGACAAGAGGGACAGTATCACTGATGCATGCATTGTCACTGCTCAGTGTGCTCACCATCGTCCTGGGGTCATCGAATGGTGACAGGACAGTGCATGCATCCTTGATCAGTAGCCACGGGCATGGCGAAAAAAAGTCAAGCTCCCCTGACCCTGTCCTGGTGCCATACTCCTATAGGTACTCATTGATAGCCCTCTGCTGCGTCTACAGCCGCTGCAACATTGCCAACATTGACTTCCACATGGTAGACATGTCACAAATGAGGCGATTAGTGGGCAGTTTGCATTCCCTTTCAATGTCAGCCAGCCAAGCACTGGCATTGTATGACCGTTGGAAATGACCACAGACTTTTCTGGCCTGCTTCAGGAGATCTTGAAAGCCTGGGTACCTGCTCAAGAACCACTGCACCACCAAATTCAGGACATGTGCCAAACATGCAACATGGGTCAAGTGTTCCTGTCAGAGGGCAGAGAGAAGGTTGGTGCCATTGTCGCATAAAACCATTCCTGGCTGAAGCTGGCGTGGCATCAACCACCTCTGAGCCTGCCCCTGCAGAGCTGACAGAATCTCTGCCCCAGTGTGGCTCCTGTCCCCTAAGCAGTGGTTTAAACTTAAACTAAGTAGAGGGTTCTTTACTGTAAGAGCAGCAAGGATGTGGAATTCCCTTCCACAGACGGTGGTCACTCTCAGCGGGGGGCATCGATAGTTTCAAGAAAATATTAGATAAGCACCTGAAAGATCGCAACATGTATACAATGTAATACTGACATATAATCACACACATAGGTTGGACTTGATGGACTTGTGTCTTTTTTCAACCTCACCTAACTCATGCACCGCATGGCATCTTTTTGCCTGAGTGTTTGCGTAGCCCCTTGAACGCTTACAGAGCACCGCTGGTTCAGAGAACAAATCTGCAGAAGAGGCCATAGAGGAAGAAGAAAAGGTGGGGGTGGAGGAGAGAGCTGTGGCCGAATCACCGCTAGCATTTTAGAGGCGTGGTGGCGTAACAAGCTCCAACAATACTGAACCAGAGTTACCCAGTGTGCCATGAAGGAAAGGTAACATCCTGCTCATGCCTGCTAGACTATGAGTCTGTGGTAATATACACCTTACTGATGACCGCCCTGTCCAACAAGACAAAAACATTGCCTTTCACATGCCGGTAGAGAGCTGGAATGACCTTCCGTGAAAAGAAAGTGCATTTTGGTACCTGCAACTGAGGTACAGCACATTCCACAAATTCACAAAAGGGGGCAGAGTCTACCAGCTAAAAAGGCAGTAGTTGCAGTGCTAGCAATTTGGCCAAGCTGGCATTCAAGCTAGCATTCAGAAGCATGTGGACGGCTGGGACCGAGTTTCTTTTTATTGTTTAGCAACTGTGGTAGGGAAATTTCCCTGCTAAAATCAGATGGTGTTGTACTGCTAGCAGATTGGCTGCAAGTATTTGGGACACCTTTGCTAGACCTTCATTCCTCTCAGTGCAGGTTTTCCAGAGGACTGGAGTAGGGTTGGAGATCCCAGATGAGGAGCAAGGAGAAGTTTGCATTTTTCTTTGATGTGTGTCTTTTGAAGCGCTGTTGCCGTAGGATATTGTAATTATGAATATATTTAATTTATCTTTAATTTATATTTAATTTATTTATATTTAATTAATATATTTAATTTATATTTTATTTATTTATATTTAATTAATATATTAAATTTAGCTTGTAGCTATGCAGGGCGGAACATATTATCCTCACTGAAATCTCTGGTAGACCATACAAGTCGGTGCCTAGGCTTGTGTATACAAACAATGGGATCCAAACCTCATTGTTTTACACATACGCACTTCAAAGGATCCCATGCTGAGATATGCAATGAAGGGAGACCAACTCGTAATCAATACTTAATTTCCCAGGAAAATTCAAGTTAAGCTCCTGCTCAGAATAGTCACAAGGATTTGAATTAAAGGGGGCTGACTTAAAAATTAAAAGGGGGCAAAGTATAGAAATTAGAGATGTAGCCAGTCCTTAACCAGGAATAGGGAAGCTCACCAATCAGAGCCACGCTATGCCAACCAACGAGGCATCAGCATGTAATGATATACACAGACTAGATGGGAGGGAAACACACACTTTTATGGGAGAGCAACCATCAGAATGGATGGAACCTTGGTGCAAAGGGTAATTATGGGAAAGGTCTGCATTTTGCTTGTAAGTAACTAGATATGTTTGCAGATTAATGTTTTCAGGGATATACTCTGTATTCCTTCATGTAATTCTCTTATTTTAACCTAATATTTTCTTCCTTGCTGTAGACTATAGATAGATGGTTGTGTATTAGATAGACTTTCAACTACTCACCAATAAATTTTGTTATTATGTTAAAGCTTTCACTCATGGTCAAAGAACTCCCATTTAACCCAAATCATTTCTGAGAGATATTAAAACTCAAATATAGTATATGGGAAAAAGACTGCACGGAAGGTCGTTATATCTCTGGTCAAGCATGTGGTGCCCAAGTGGCTGCTGTTGTGGCCACGCTTGATCCGCTTCAGACATAGGTTGCAAACAGCAACGGTGTGATCTGCTGCACATGTGTCCAAAATGGCCCACACCAAGGAACTTTTCAAAATCAGTGGGGATTCAGCAGCACCCTGCACCTGCGGAGCTCTGCGGTGTGATGCAGTAGGGTGGCTGCCCTTAAGCTGCCCCCTAGAGGACATCCTACCTTGTTGGAGTTGTGCCTCCTCCTCCTCTTCTATTCTATTAGGCACCCAAGTAGAGTCAGTGACCTCATCATCCCCTCCCTCCTCATCACTGGAGCAAACTTGGCACTATGCTGCAGCTGGGTGAGCATGACTGCCAGTTTCTTGGCCTTCTTGGGCACCCCCTCTCCCCCTCTCTCTAGGCTCACGTTACTCCTTTCCTCAACCTGGGAACCAACATTGCAGACTTCAAATTGCTGAGCATCCTCCAGCAGCATGTACCTGACACTGTGGTCAAATAGTTTGGGGGACTCCTCTGTGCATGATGGTTGGGCTACAGAAGGAGTGACTGTGGACAAGGAGCTGGTGGAGTAGGCCACTTTGGCAGCTGCATAGGAAGGAAAGCTACTCTGAGCCTGGGTGACAGAGGATGAGGGGGTTGAGGACGGCTTTGTTATCCACTCCACCAACTCTTCTGCACGTTCTGGCTCAATAACATGGCCAGCAGCAGAAAAAAAGGACAAGCGTGTCCCATGGCCACTGGCAGAGGATGCACCATGTCCATGACCAGAACTGTTAACTGTAGACACAGAGCCTGCTTGCCCTCATTTAGTGGCCTGCTGTGAGCGTCTGCCTCTCCTTGGTGGCCTCCTGGACATGATGTATATTTTGTTTTGCAACACCGCACTACACTGTATTGAGTACTCTGTACACCACCAGAAAAGTAGTAGCAACTGCACTATGGCTGCACTGTATTGTAATTACAATTTTTGATCCAATATTTCACAGCAGGGCCCATTCCTGCACCCAACAAGAGTATCTGTGAGGGGTTACAGTGTTGTGCCACCACCACCACCACTGCCTAAGACCCAATTTTTCTGCCCCTGTTTAACAGGGGCGTGTAATTACAATTTTTGATCTAATATTTCACAGCAGGGCCCATTCCTGCGCCCAACAAGAGTATCTGTGAGGGGTTACAGTGTTCTGCCACCACCACCACCACTGCCTAAGACCCAATTTTTCTGCCCCTGTTTAACAGGGGCATGTAATTACAATTTTTGATCCAATATTTCACAGCAGGGCCCATTCCTGCGCCCAACAAGAGTATCTGTGAGGGGTTACAGTGTTGTGCCACCACCACCACTGCCTAAGAGCCATTTTTTCTGCCCCTGTTTAACAGGGGCATGTAATTACAAGTTAATATGGGAAAAAGGTGTCTCCACTGATGCTTTATCACCAATTCTTCTTTTCCTAATAACCCCAAATTTTCAAAATCCAATTGGCATTGGGACAGAAAGTGAGGTGAAATCTTCTAAACAAGGGCACAGACAGCAAAAAAAATGTTACAGGGGTGATAACCCTGCCCTATATTATCCCATAGATTTTGGGGCTG
This sequence comes from Aquarana catesbeiana, assembly GCF_042186555.1. Lineage (NCBI taxonomy): Eukaryota > Metazoa > Chordata > Amphibia > Anura > Ranidae > Aquarana > Aquarana catesbeiana. The sequence continues at coordinate 216,471,182 of NC_133325.1, read as the reverse complement.
GAGCTACACTTAAAAAATGTACCTGTTCCAAATTACAAACAGATTCAACTTAACAACAAACCTACAGTCCCCATCTTGTTTGTAACCCAGGGACCGCCTGTATACTGCTATTCAGAGCATATAGAGCCTGGTGGCCCCAAGCCTTTTTTTTTTTTATCTGAGTGCAGGGTTCTCCTTAATATCCATACCAGACCCAAAGGGCCCATTAATGGTCTGGGGGGGGGGGGCAACATTACATTACAGCTGCAAGCAGTTTTAAATGACTGTTTTTCCTTTAGAAATGTCATTTTGTGCAGGGACTGTTCTAAACAGGGGAAACGCGCCACTTTAAGGCATACTATAGACACCCCCCAGGCATGATATTTAAAGGAATATTTCACTTTTATTTTTTCACTTTAAGCATTATTAACCGGTTCCCGACCGGCTCCTGTACATCTACGTCGTCAGGATGGCACGGCTACGCAAAGTAACGTACCTGTACTTTACTTTGAATTTGCCGCCGTGTGCGCGCGCGCTCCTGCCGCGAGCTCCGTGAGTTGGGTCACGGGTCCCGCGGACTCGATCACTGCGGGGATACCCGCAATCGCCTCACGAAGAGGACGAACGGGGAGATGCTGATGTAAACAGCATCTCCCCGTTCTGCCTAGTGACAGTGTCACTGGATCTCTGCTCCCTGTCATCGGAGCAGAGATCAGTGATGTCAAATACACAGCCCACCGCCCCCACAGTTAGTAATCACTCCCAGTACTGATTTAACCCCTCCCCACCCCCTAGTGGTTAACCCCTTCACTGCCAGTGTCATTTATACAGGAATCAATGTATTTTTATAGCACTGATTGCTGTATAAATGACAATGGTTCCAAAAATGTGTAAAAAATGTCTGACATGTCCGCCATAACATTGCAGTCACAATAAAAATCGCTGATCGCCTCCATTACTAGTAAAAAAAAAATTATTAATAAAAATGCCATAAAACTATCCCCTATTTTGTAAACGCTATAACTTTTGCACAAACAAATCAATAAACACTTATTGCGATTTTTTTTTTTACCAAAAATATGTAGAAGAATATGTATCGGCCTAAACTGAGGAAAAAAAAAATTATATTTTTTTGGGATATTTATTATTGCAAAATGTAAAAAATAATGTGATTTTTTTCAAAATTGTCGCTTTTTTTGTTTATAGCGCAAAAAATAAAAATCGCAGAGATGATCAAATACCACCAAAAGAAAGCTCTATTTGTGGGAAAAAAAGGACGTCAATTTTGTTTTGGAGCCACGTCGCATGACCGCGCAATTGTCAGTAAAAGCAACGCAGTGCTGAATCGCAAAAAGTGCTCTGGTCAGGAAGGGGGTAAATCCTTCTGGGGCTGAAGTGGTTAAAATCACTGCTCCCGAAAAAACTTTAATTTTAAAACTTTTTTTGCATTGATACATGTCCTCTGGGGCAGGACCCGTGTCCCCAAACACTTTTTAGAACAATAACTTGCATATTAGCCTTTAAAATTCGCACTTTTGATTTTTCACGTTCGAGTCCCATAGACTTTAACAGGGTTCACATGTTCGCACAAATTTTTGGTCTGTTTGCATGATCTGCCGTGAACCGAACCGGGCGGTGTTTGGCTCATCCCTATCTCTGAGTTTCCCTTACAACTCATCCTTCATCTTGGGGTGCAATAGGAGGAAAGTGTTGTTGCGCCACAGTGGTTTGTGGGAAGTTTTGCTAGTATCCACAACCTCGATAGTCACAAGCGCATGGTCCGACCATGTGATGTGGTGGATATCAGCATTGTGTACATTCTGCAAAGTATACATATCTGTAAGAAAAAAATCTATTCTAGAATAGCTATTGTGCACCATAGAATAGTACATGAAGTCCTTTTCGGTGGTTCTAAGGCAGCGTCAAGGATCAAAGAGTCTCTCTTCATGGCACAGTGATCCTAAAGAGGGCCTCTGCCTGAGGGCTACCGATGAGGAGTCAAGCTTTTCATTCAAAATCATATTGAAATCCCCATATATTATTAAGTTACCCTTTTGCATTGTTTTAGCAAGCTTAATGACCTTACGGATAAATTTAATCAATTTAACGTTAGGTGCAGACAAGTTCACCAGTGCATAAGTGACATGGTCCATTTCTGTGACCAAGATGATGAAACGTCCTTGGGGGCTAATATGGTCCTGCAACAAAGAAAAGGTTACAGTGTCCCTGATAGCAATCAATGCACAATTTTTCTTGGAAGTGTCATTAGCTGTAAATATGTGTGGGGAATTTGACGTGTGTGCATTTCGGGGGTTTAATGCTGGAGAAATGTTTCTCTTGTGCAGACAGGATATCGAATTTTAAGTCCATGGCTGTTTTCCAAAGAACTCTACGTTTGTAGGGACTGTTCAAGCCTCTCATATTGTATGACATCATCTTAAGGTTCATTCAAATGGTAGAAAGCGCTTTTCTGCTATCTAGTGGTAGAACTCGGAGGGAGAAGTGTTACAAACTTCTTGCTTGATATGTGTAGGTCCCGAGGTAATTTTTATCAAAAAACAAAAAACAAGAAAAATAAACCAAACTGAGTTGTTCAATAACTGGAAACAGTCAAGCAGTATTTGCTGAGAAAAACAGGTTACGGGAAACATTACGCAACTGAAGTAAGGGGAAAGAATAGGTCTTGAATCAGCCGAAAAACGGGTGGTATTTGCGCTAACACAGAAACATGTGGTAAGTTGGAAGGCACTGGGGGTTCAATGAGCCTGAGAAAAGTACTATGCAGGTAGATGAACTACAAAAAGCTCAGACATAAGTAGGTTATCTACCTACCCGTCCTGTTTTGGCGGTTATTGTTGCATCTGTCCTGGAGTGGATCAGGGTCTGCAGATTCCCCGTTCACAGGGAGCAGGTACCACTTTCAGAGGAGCTCCTTTCCTCTCTCCAGTGAAGTGATTGAATGCGATTCATTATGCATTCCCACTAGCAGTTTGGCTGGAAAACCCCACTTGTAGAGAATTTTGTGGTTACACAGGATTTTGGTAATAGGAACTAAATTATGCCTTGCAATCAATGTAGCTTGCGACAAATCAGCATAGAGTGCAATTCCAGAGAAAGGGTCTGGGAGTGCAGGATGCTGTCTGGCGTATTGCATCAGTTGGTCTTTAACATAGTAAAAGTGGATCCTTGCTATGACATCTCTGGGGATCTGGTCAGGCAGGAATGATGGTTTTGGCAGTCTGTGGACTCTGTCTATTGTTAAATCAGCAGGCCCCAGGGATGGGAGAGCTGTTGTCATTAGCTCTTGAAGGTATGCAGTAAGATCTGATGGTTTAATTGATTCAGGGACCCCTCTAAATTTGATGGTATTCCTGCGGGCCCTCTCTTCAATATCCACCATTTTAAGATGCATAGCTTTGAGCTCGTCCTTAACAACAAAATGGGCATCCACTAGTTCATTGTGTGCCATAGTAAATTATTCCATTTTCTGTTCAACATATTCTACTCTGTTGCTGAACGCTTTCATTTCTGTTTTTGTGGAGCGCATAAATGTTGCCATATCTTGCTGTAGGCCCCCCCGCAGAGTTTGCAGCATCTCCTTCATAGTGGTATCTATGATGGGTTGCCCTGAGGTGGAGAACACATCTAGATGCTGTCCATATGAGGAGGATTCCTCCATTTCATCCCCAACTGCCCCTGCATCATCCTGGGCCTCTCCCTCCTCCCCAATCCTCCTCTTCTGCTTGACAGGGCTGTTAAAAGGGGTGGATGGCAGTGGATGGTCTGTAAAGTGTGACACACCCATGGATGACTATGGATGGCTGAGCTTGTCTGCAGAGGATGATGAGGAAGGGCTCCCGCCACCATCTTGGATTTCTTGGCCCGCCATGGGGGGGAGAAATTGGTAAATTTCTTCGGCCCCTCTCTCCTTTCTTTTATTCATGGTGATTGCTGTGTGCCCCTTGGTCTCCCCTTGCTGAGGATGCATTTTTCGCCTGTGTCAGCGTGCTGTGAGCCACGGTATGTCACCCATTGTGGCAGAGCTCCTTTCTCACACCACCATCTGCTCTGGCTGCCGGCTCCACCCCCTATTATTTTCCTTCCACTTCACAGTTATGTGCCATTTTTTGTTGGTCTATCACATAAAATACCAATAAAATACATTTACGTTTTTGTTTGTAACATGACAAAATGTGGACAATATCAAGAGATTTGAATACTTTTTCAAGGCAATGTAAAGCAATATGAGGTTGTTGGGGAACTGTTTTTTCTGAGACTTTTCATATCAAAGCAAAGACCTTATTCCCAAAGCCTCATAACTTAGGGTACTCCCATCAAATGTGATACATGGTACCAATTGAATGACAACCATGAAAACAAAGGGATGAGGAAGTCTGGTATAGACTTGAGAAATGAAATGGGACCATATACCATCTGGTCATTACCTTTACATTGACTTCCACCAGGGAAATAAAAAAAAAGCCTTTATATGCTGAATGAAAACAAGAATGCCAATGATCCATGTCTTTCTCAGAGGCTAAATCTGAGTCCCACATCTGCACATAAGGTAATTTGTTGGTGGTGTCAAGCAGCAGCCTGTAAATAACAGAGATCCCCTTTGCGCCCCACGTCCTGGGTACACCATTTTTTCGAAAGGGGTGACTTTGGTATCCTTGGTAATTGAGGTGTCCAAGGAATGTATGAAATGGGAAATTTGATAATATCGGGAAGGTTTCAGAGAGGGGCATTTTAAATTTTGACCAACAGTGCACCAAGGTGAAAGGGCCCAGAGGGGTTAAAAAGTGGCCAATCTAGTAAAGACCTTTATTCAGTCACTAGCGAAAGGCCTCCGGGTCCTGATCCAGGGTGAACGTGGGATTGTTAAAGAGGTAAGATAATGGATAAAAGAATGAAAATGAGCTTTCGGTTATTTCGCACCTGATTCCAAATAGCTAAAGAGTTGGCTAAAGTTAGGACCAAAATAGGCACCCTTCACCTTGCAAGTTGCCATTTGATGGAGTCTAGTGGGACCATGTTGCCCTCCTTTCCATCGCTATCCATTCTGGTTTCTCTGAGCAGGCATAGGCTGCTGACAGCTGGGCAACCTGAGCAGCCTGATAGTATTGTGCCAAATGAAGGAGGCCTAGCCCTCCAGTAGTTTTGTGAGTGAAGAGAACTTGCTTTGAAAGTCTATGGTCCATTCTGCCCCACACATAATGGATAATCTTAGACTGAAATTTAGAGAGATCTGGATGGACATTCGTTATAGGAAGGGAGTGGAAATACTAAAAGAGACATGGTAGCAATGTAATTTTAATCAAATAGATTTTGACAAAGGAAAAATCATGAGTCACCCACCCCTGAAGGTCCTCTTCTGATTTCTTATATAATGGAGGATAGTATAAGGAAGATAATGAGAGTGTAAGATGGATTCCCAAATACAGAACAAAGTCCTCCAAGTAAAAGGAAATGCTTCCTGTAATCTAGTTACTATGGGCAAAGGGAGATAGATATTCACAATGCTATATTTTTGACACCCCCTTGAATATTATCCCAGAAATTTACATTTTAATTTAATAGATTTGGCACCCATTGATTTTGATGGGGTTCAGGTTTGGCATCCAAACTTCTTAGAAGTTCGCCGATCCTTGCCGTTTTGTTTTTTGTTACCACCACAGATTTTTTTTTATTTACATGTTCCTGTCAGTTTAAAATCCTCAGCTGACAGCTGAATGTGCCAGGTGGGGAAGAGTCACTGCTTGTTAGGACTACAGAGGATACCGGCTCCCTGAAAACCAAGAGGAAGCTGTCATATTTAGCAGTGGTAATAATTCTAACTATAATCTCTATTGGTGAATGTTCACTCTCATGGTCGATTGTTTTTATTGCTTATTTTTTATTGCTTATTTATTTTTTTCTTAGCATTAAATATTATAAACACCAAGTGAAAGGCAACACACAAACTATTACACAAATATTTCATATATCGCAGGTATTATTCATTAGGCTTGCAGAAAGGTTGAGACATTCTTAAAGCTATTTTTTTTAAATACAGCCAATTGCGTCTGCTTAACAATGTTTGGTCATGTTGTTGTAAGTTGAACGTACACTTTAACGACTGAAAATATAGCCTAGTATAAAGTATATTGTGTTAAAAGACAAATAAAACTACAGTTGACCAGTAGGGGCCACTGCTAAGCAGTCATCTGTGTGACTTCTGAAAAGTGATTAGTGAGCACATAGATGAAACGGAGAGGTAGCTTGTCACTATAAGAAAAGAAGCATCCATTCAAGAAAAATGTAGAGAAAAATGTAGTCAAGGCAACTGTGATTTTAAATACAGGCAAACAGAGGATGTTTTGACATAATCTTCTCAGACAGAAAAAATACACACATTATCTCACAAATTGCAATTCACTAAAATGTTTTGAAGCAAAAAAAGTACATTTGTGAAATGAAGATGGCAACAGCTAAAACACATATTATGCTGTGTATGGTGTATGGAGAGCCTATACAGAGCTGTCCTTTTTTTCTGATATGTTTACAGCCCCAAAGGAAAGAGTGTGTGCATTTCACCATTGTTTATACTAAAAAAAATGATTAATCCATTATTAATTAGTAAATACACAAATGATAAACAGATGCATAAAAACTTTTTTAATGCAAATTTGCATAAAATAATCTGTAGATCAGACTGACTGATTATTTTATTACTAGTTCTATAACAAGAAAAAAATGAAACATTTCCATTTGCATTGAATTGTTACTATATGTGTTTGCTTATATCAAACAAGGTGATACCTAATTTGGACTTAAATTAAGAATAAAAATGACCAAAGGTCAGTTATACTGGATATAGTACCTGCACTTGTCCAGAGCAAATGTGTAAGGAGTCACCTGTTTTGTGAAAGTAAATCAGGAGGCATAAGTTAATTGGCAATGGGTATAAATAACCTCTTTACCTGTTTGCTTAATAGTGTCAATCTAGTAGAGAGCAAGATTGTTGGGGTCTGCTGCACACTGCAAGAGGAAAGTTAACCGTTTGGCAATATAAAAATGTAACTGTTTTAGTAAGCAAAGTGTGTCAGCAGTTACCCACAGATATGTTATCTGGTCTTCCTGATCATAGTATTAATTACTGAGGCTATTTATTATAGTAAAGGATTTATTAGTGAGAAATGAGAGGCATGCAGAGCTGACTGAAGGCCACAAGATGGTAAGGGAACCATTTGGCACACAACAATATTGAGATATTCAATGTAATTTTTCAACTTTGAATAGGTTGATTTAGGAGTCCAGGAATAATTACGCGTGCATATTGGTTTACAAGACCATGCATCAAAATATATGATGAGTAGTTTGTGTGTTACGAGATCCAGGGATCCAGGGGTCTTCCTGACTGAGCCTCTGAGTGCATCATCCACTGCATATATGCGGAAGTCCACACTGAGTGCTGAGACAGAGGAGGCCAGAGTCGGTAAATCGGCTATCGATGCACACAAGGGCACATGGATGGATTTGATCCTGCATGTGCCAAGAACCAACTAACCGTGAGTTCCTCTGAGACTGTATCATAGTCACTTTCAGTGACCTACCGCAGACTTCCAGTGACTGCATATCGTACATTAGATTACCAAGCACCTTATCTACCCATGAACTGGATAAATGTTTCTGGCATATCTGCTCATTTATATATGAAGCTCAGTGATGAACATCCACGGCTGACTATAAGTATACTATGTTACACTCATTTACAAACTCCTATGGAGTGCTTTAATAAGGAATCCTTAGGAACTGATAACTGTTCAGTGGATTTAGAATACATCTATGTTCCTTATTATCATGAGGGTAATACCTTAGCTCTACTTAGTAGAAATACACACATTCACCTTTGGAGTGATCAATGTAGCAACCCCCTATCTACAGAGTGTGGTTTATGTTGCCACCCTAATAGGCACTAGCATGCCATATACAGTAGTTCTTCATTTATTTTATCATTATGCTTAGCTAAGCTCTTGACATGATAGTTGCCTGATTCTGGGTAGACAACCACATGCCCTTATTTGTACGGATTTGATGTGTGTTTACATAGTTACATAGTAGGCAAGGTTGAAAAAGAGACACAAGGTCATCAAGTTCAACCTATGTGTGTTATTTTATGTTAGTATTACATTGTATACCCCTGTATGTTGTGGTCATTCTGGTGCTTATCTAATATTGTTTTGACATTATCTATGCTGTCCTAACCGCTCTTACAGTAAAGAACCCTTTACGCAGTTTAAGGTTAAACCGCTTTTCTTCTCATTTTAGTGAATGGCCGCAAGTCTTATTAAATTCCCTTACGTGCAAATGTTTTATCCCTATCGTGGGGTCACCAGTATGGTATTTGTAAATTGAAATCATATCCCCACTCAAGCGTCTCTCCTACGGTGAGAACAAGTTCAGTGCTAGTAAACTTTCCTCATAACTAAGGTCCTCCAGACCCTTTATTAGTTTTGTTACCCTTCTCTGGACTCTTTCCAGTTCTAGCACATCCTTCCTGAGGATTGGTGCCCAGAACTGGACAGCATATTCCAGGTGCGGCTGGACCAGAGTCTTGTAGAGTTAGAGAATTATTGTTTTATCTCTGGAGTTAATCCCCTTTTTAATGCATGCCAATATTGTGTTTGCTTTGCTTGCAGCTGCTTGGCATTGCATGCCATTGCTGAGGCTGTCATCTACTAGGACCCCCAGGTCCTTTTTCATCCTAGATTCCCCCAGAGGTTCTCCCTCCGGGGAGTAGATTGCATTAATATTTTTGCCACCCAAATGCATTTACATTTTTCCACATTAAACCTCATTTGCCATGTAGTTGCCCGCCCCATTAATTTGTTCAGATCTTCTTGCAAGGTTTCAACATCCTGCGGAGAAGTTATTGCACTGCTTAGCTTAGTATCATGTGCAAATACTGAGATTGAGCTGTTTATCCCATCCTCCAGGTCATTTATGAATGAATTAAATAGGATTGGTTCCAAGACAGAACCCTGGGGGACCCCACTTTCCACCCCTGCCCATTCCGAGTACTCCCCATTTATAACTACCCTCTGAACTTGAAACTGTAGCCAGTTTTTATTTTTTCCTTAGATTTTATTGAAAGATGCTACATACAGAGTATAATTTCAACAGTAAGGCTCGGTTCACACTGGGGCGACTTGTCAGGCGACCTAGTCGCCTGACAAGTCGCCTCCCGTTCTGTGCTATGGAACCGTTCTAATCGGAGCGACGCAAGTCGCTCCGACTTAGAAAAAGGTTCCTGTATTACTTTGGGGGCGACTTGGGGCGACTTGCATAGACTTCTATGCAGAAGTCGTCTCGCAAGTCGCCCCGGCAGTCGTTTGCAGGTCGCCTCGCTGAGGCGACCTGCAAGTCGTGCCGCCCATGTGTGAACCGAGCCTAAAAGTATTTTTATTTTTTTTTTGTACAGAGAAAAACAGTTATGGTGGAAGAATCAAGATACATAACAGTAACAATATGGCTTATAGGGGATCAAAAGTTGTAGCCTTCAGACTAAAAAGAAAGGGGGGTAACTAGATGGATCTAAGGAGAAGGGTTCCTAGATTAACCAAGGGAATACCAATGAATGATCCAAGAGGAGGTGTGGGGGGAGAGAGGGAAGAGAAAAAGGGGGGGTGGAGGGAAGGGGATGAGCACCATGTTCATGTTAAAGAGGTATCTTGGGGGTAGGTTTCGAGGTTGTGGCTGTAGAGTCGAAGGTAGCATTCTCCGTTATGACGCTTGAAAGAGGTGAAGGAGTTAGTGGGTTTGAGTTTGTCTCGCGGCTAAAGGTGAGTACCTTATGTTGTAGTGGGTCTTTAAGTTGAAGAAAGCAGCCTCACTTACGGTGTTGGGGGAGGCCCATGGTATAAGAATGAGAGTTTCTCAAGTTTCGTTTTATCCATAAGAGTGAGCGTTGAGACCATAAAAGGTTGCCATGTGTGGTAGAAACGTGATTTGGTTTTTCCATGCGATAGGTCTGTGTTGAGTTTGTCTTTGAATAGTAGTTGTAAGAGGTCTCTTTTGACTTGTGAGGTGTTTGGCGGTGAGCTGGAGATCCAGTTTTTCAGGATGGCTCTTCTGGCTAGTAGGAGGCATATCAGGGACCAGTCTTTGCCGGGAGGGGTAGAATTGAGTGACCAGGGCAGCAGCTGGGGGTCCCAGTGGCCAAAGATAAGGAGCAGGGGGTCTTTGGGCAGTTTCAGCAAGGTTATTTCAAAGATGTAAGATAGGACTTGATCCCAGAAGATGGAGATATATGTGCATGACCAGAAGCAATGTGTCAGGGAAGGCCTGGGGTGTTGACAGAGAGGGCAAATAGAGGAGGTTTGACCTTGTTTGGTCGAGAGGAATTGTATATGAGCCCAATGTACGATTTTCAATTGGGTTTTCCTCCAAGATTCGTTGGGAATCAATTTGTGGATGGCATTAAGTAGCCAGTTTTTAATCCATGTACTCACCCTATGGTCCATGCCAACAGACCTTAGTTTGTACAGTAAACTTTTATGGGGAACTGTATCAAATGCTTTTGCAAAATCTAGATACACCATGTCTACGGGCCTTCTTTTATTCAGATGGCAGCTCACTTCCTCATAGATGGTTAATAGATTGGTTTGGCAAGAACCATTCTTCATGAATCCATGCTGATTACTGCTAATGATACAGTTGTCATTGCTAAAATCTTGTATATAATCCCTTATCATCCTCTCCAAGAGCTTGCATACTATTGATGTTAGGCTAACTGGTCTGTAATTCCCAGGAATGTATCTTGGCCCTTTTTTAAATATTGGTGCTACATTGGCTTTTTTTCCAATCAGCTGGTACCATTCTAGTCATTAGACTGTTCGTAAAAATTAGGAACAATGGTCTGGCAAATACTTGACTGTGTTCCTTAAGGACCCTCGGGTGCAAACCATCTGGTCCGATAACTTATTAATGATACATTTTTTTCAAGTCTATTTCTAATTCTGTCCTCTGTTAACTATGAGTGTGCTTCCTGTGACGTATCATAAGGAAAAACATTGCAGTTTTGGTTATTGAAGCCCCCTGATTCCCTTGTGAAGACTGAGGAGAAAAATAAATCCAATACCTTCGCCATCTCTCCATTCTTAGTAACCAGTTTCCCATCATTTTTTATTGGACCAATATGATCTTGGGATTTTTCTTACTCTCCTCCGCTATGTGCCTTTCGTGTTCTATCTTAGCCGCCCTGATTGCACCTTTACATTTCTTTTTGCATTCTTTGTAAAGTTGGAATATTGATGATGATCCCTCAGCCTTGTATTTTTTGAAGGCCTTCTCCTTTGCTTTTATTTGCATTTTTACTTTGGAGTTAAGCCACCCAGGACTTTTATTAGCTCTTTTAAATTTATTTCTCATTGGGATGCACTGGCTAATGCCCTTATTTAATATGCTCTTAAAGCATACCCATTTCTCCTCTGTGTTCTTTGTTCCTAAGATTGTATCCCAATTTGTATCTTCTAGCAAGACTTGTACAGTAGTTTAAGGAAGTTGGCTCTTTTGAAATTCAGTGTCTTCGTATTCCCCTTATGTTTCCTGTTAGTGTGATTTATACTGAAACAAACTGACCTGTGATCACTGTTTCCTAAATTGCCGCGTATTTCAACGTTCGTGATCAAGTCTGTATTGTTGGTAAACGGTAGGTCTAGTAACGCTTTGTTTCTAGTTGGTGCGTTTACCATATGACCCATGAAATTGTCCTGGAAGACATTTTGGAACTGGCGAGCCTTAGATGAGTATGCGGTTCCTTCCACATGGTCTATTTCTGGATAATTAAAATCCCCCATTATTTGTGTTTATTGTTCTTAAACTGAAAACAACATTGCTATTGCGGTGATAAGTGGAGGGTTTGATATTTTTATATAGTGATATATATTATTTCATAAGTCCAATAAAATTTGAATCCTATTTTCATAAGTTTGCATACCATCTGGGGTCACTTTATGCCTACTCTTTCTTGGGAATTATTTCCCACATTTCCTGTAAGTTCGTATAAAATCTGAAGATCATAAAAAAAATATAAAAGATCTATATGCCAAATTAGCAGAACCCTACTATTCTCTGCCAATCAGTTGGTGTAGAAAAAAAACATATAATTACTTAGTCAAATGCTTATTTGTAGATACTATGGGGCTGATTTACAAAGCATTTGCGCCATGACTTGCGGTGCACGCCGATGTGCAAATGACATTTTCGTATTTACAAAGCATTTGCGCCGGTAACACAGCGCGATCCCCCATTTACTATTCTCTTCCCGGCGCATGGGAAGAGGTGATCTGTACGCCACTATAGACCTGGTGCACGGCATGTTTAACTTCAAATTTAAACAAGCTGGAAGTGCCAATAATATGGGAGTGATGTGGGGTGATGTGGGGAAGTGTTGTACTAACTGGCCAAGTGACAAATATGGCTAATATAGAACGAGAAAGTGACTTTCTCGGAACAAGCCGGCAGCGCTGGCAAATACATTTAAACTGCGGGAGGTGAATTTATACACTGCGCATGCTCAAACGGCATTTGCGCTTGTTCAAATACTTTAGTTCAGTTAGTAAATGTCAGGCAACGTAAAAGCATTTGCATAGGTTGAACGGGCGCACCTCTAGACTTTTTTTTTTTTTTTTTAACGCTGGTTCACTTCGTGCGGCTCTAATGAATGTCTAATGTCGGTCCGGCAAAACACAAACAAGTTCATTGATAAAAACAGCATTAAGAAAACAAACACAATTCAGAAAAAAAATGTGTGGGGTTCCCCCGAAATTCAATACCAGGCCCTTCAGGTCTGGTATGGATTTTAAGGGGAACCCCGCGCCAGAATTAAAAAAAAAATTGGCGTGGGGTCCCCCCAAAAATCCATACCAGACCCTTATCCGAGCACGCAACCTGGCAGGCCGCAGGAAAAGAGGGGGGGGTGAGAGAGTGCCCCCTCCTGAACCATACCAGGCCACATGCCCTCAACTTTGGGAGGGTGCTTTGGGGTAGCCCCCCAAAACACCTTGTCCCCATGTTGATGAGGACAAGGGCCTCATCCCCACAACCCTGGCCGGTGGTTGTGGGGGTCTGCAGGTGGGGGGCTTATCGGAATCTGGAAGCCCCCTTTAACAAGGGGACCCCCAGATCCCGGCCCTCCCCCCTGTGTGAAATGGTAAGGGGGTACAAAAGTACCCCTACCATTTCACAAAAAAACTGTCAAAAATGTTAAAAATGACAAGAGACAGTTTTTGACAATTCCTTTATTTCTTCTATTTTCTATATTCTTTCTTCTATCTTCCTTCGGTTTCTTCCTCCATCTTCTTCTTCTGGTTCTTCCTCCGGTGTTCTCGTCTGGCATCTCCTCTGCGGCGTCTTCTTCCCTTCTTCTCCTTGGGCCGCTCCACATCCAGCAAACTGTCTCTTGTCATTTTTAACATTTTTGACAGTTTTTTGTGAAATGGTAGGGGTACTTTTGTACCCCCTTACCATTTCACACAGGGGGGAGGGCCAGGATCTGGGGGTCCCCTTGTTAAAGGGGGCTTCCAGATTCCGATAAGCCCCCCGCCCGCAGACCCCCACAACCACTGGCCAGGGTTGTGGGGATGAGGCCCTTGTCCTCATCAACATGGGGACAAGGTGTTTTGGGGGGCTACCCCAAAGCACCCTCCCAATGTTGAGGGCATGTGGCCTGGTACAGTTCAGGAGGGGGGGTGCTCTCTCGTCCCCCCTCTTTTCCTGCGGCCTGCCAGGTTGCGTGCTCGGATAAGGGTCTGGTATGGATTTTTGGGGGGACCCCACGCCATTTTTTTTTTTAATTTTGGCCGGGGTTCCCCTTAATATCCATACCAGACCTGAAGGGCCTGGTATGGAATTTAGTGGGGCCCCCACGTCATTTTTTATTTTCATTTTGGTTCGGGGTTCCCCTGTGGGGAAATCCCATGCTATTTTTATCAATTAACTTTTATGTGTATTGTCAGACCAGCAATTCATTATGTTATTTTTAAATGACATTTTTTCCTTTGAAATGACATTTTGCTGTCAGACTGTTCTAAACACGGGAAACATGTGCCCCTTTACAGGCATACTATAGACATCCCCCAGGTATGAAATTTAAAGGAATATTACACTTTTATTGTTTCACTTTAAGCATTATTAAAATCACTGCTCCCGAAAAAACGGACGTTTTTAAAACTTTTTTTGCATTATTCCATGTCCCCTGGGGCAGGGTCCCCAAACACTTTTTATGACAATAACTTGCATATAAGCCTTTAAAATTAGCGCTTTTGATTATTCATGTTCTTGTCCCATAGACTTTAACAGTGTTCGTTTGTTCAAACACATTTTTTGTCTGTTCGCAAGTTCTGGTGCTAACCAAACAGGGGGGTGTTCGGCTAATCCCTAATTGCCGGACCTACATTTCATTATAGCTGCGAGTAGTTTTCAATAACTTTTATTCCTTAAGGGCCAGTTCACACCACATGCAGTCCAGTGCGTTTTTTTTCTGCATCAAAAATGCACGGGAAGTAGGTTATATGGTTTTCAATGGCATAGTTCTCACCAGTGCTTGCAGTTCCAGTGCGTTTCCAGTTCCCCAAAAAAAAAAGTCGAACATGCTGCATTTTTTATGCACTGGACTGTACTGGAACGCTGTAAATTGCATCAAAAATGCACTGGAACGCACCTAAATGCACCAAAAATGCACTGCAACACACTTGTCCTTATTTAGGCCTGATTCACACCTATGCATTTTTAGTGCTTTTTTCATTTTGCAGATTTGCACTACAGAACGTGTTCCATAGGAAACCATGTTAGATGGACTGTAGTGCAGATCTGCAAAATGCAAAAAGCACTAAAAATGCATAGGTGTGAATCAGGCCTTAAGGTTAAGAAAAACGAGGGGGGGAGCACTGGACTGCATCAAAAATGCACCAAAAACGCACTGGAACGCATAAAAAACGTGCATGCAGAAAAGCACCTGTAACGCATCCGGACTGCGTTTCTATCATGTGATCTTGCCCTTAGGGCCCTTAGGGCCAGTTCACACCATAGAAATGCAGTCCAGACGTTTTCCAGGTGCTTTTCTGCATGCACGTTTTTGATGTGTTCCAGTGCGTTTTTGGTGCGTTTTTGATGCAGTCCAGTGCTTTTTTTCACCCCTCTTTTTTCCTAACCTTAAATAAGGACAAGTGCGTTCCATTGCGTTTTTGATGCATTTTACAGCTTTTCAGTACAGTCCAGTGCAGAAAAATTGCAGCATGTTCTACTTTTTTTTCTGGAACTGGAACACACTGGAACGGCAAACACTGGTGTGAACTATGCCATTGCACACCATATAACCAAATTTCCATGCATTTTTGATGCATAAAATATGCACTGGACTGCATTGGTGTGAACTGGCCCTTAAGCAATTTGGCATATTTAAAGGCATTTCTCCTTGTTTCATTTTTGGGGTTGTCCAATTGGTGACATTGATACATGTCCCTTAGGGTGGGACCTGGGCCCCATACTCATTTTAAGGCCAATAACTAGAAGATAAGCCAGCCAAGTGGGGACTAGTAAAATTGCTAAGTCAGTTCCCTTAGACAGCAATGGTATTTGTTGTATAACTTTTGCACGTTAGGCTCTATAGGTGCCCCCCTGGACTGGGGGTGTTTTGTCCCATCTGTAATTTTGGTGCATGCTGGATGATGTGCTTAATTTTGGATGGTGGGGTGGTTTATTTTGTGCTAGCTGCATTTGGGTTGTTCTGAGCATGCTCAGGGACTTTGGGTTTTTTTGGTGGTGCTTTTTGTGTGTGAACAGCACTTGGATGTTTCTGGGCATGCTCAGAGTGTGTTTTTTGGGTTAGTAATTTAAGGACATCCTTAACAGGTGTGCCCACTTTGAAGTTCAGTCTCTACATTGGGTGAACTTGCATTTTGTGTGTTTAATGGACTGTCCATGTGTTTGCAATTGCCTCATTAGCACACAAACCTATGTTATATAAAGCTTGCAGATAACCATCTTTACTTTGCCCTGAAAAGAGCCAAGATTGTGTGATGGCCTGAATTTTTCTTTTCTGAGCTCAATGGAGCGAAAGGGGATTCAGAACACCCTGCGGTTTCAGGTTATGCCTGGTCATCTGCATAAAGTGAGTTTGGAGTTCCTTGTTCAGGATTTGCTGGAGAAAACAGTTGCAGTGGAACCACGTCACATCTATTGTATCCAGGACCATGCAGCACCAAGGTACTATGATGTTTCTTTTGTGCATAGCAATTTTTGCATGGGAGTTATTGAGAAGTGTAAGGAATTGGAGAAAGCTAACCATGAGTCTATAAGGCCTTTCATAGTGGAACCCTTGTATGCTATGGAGGAGAAACCATTGGTTGTTCACCTGTTTAACCCCTTCACGGATATTGCCTTGGTAGTGGCCTTTTTGAAGAGATACTGCTCTGCAGTGAAGGGAGGGTTCAGGCTGACTAATCGTCTGGGGATCTTTAATGGCAAATTAAAGTTTTTTTTGTCAAGCTGAAGGTGGATTCTGAAGGGATTGGTGGAGTGCGGCATCCACCAGCTAATTTTTCAATAGCAGGAAATAGAGGGTTTCTCTAATACCCTGGTCAACGGACATACTGCAGAAGATGTCATAAGTTTGGGCATACCAGAGATGACTGTAATGCGGAGATGCACTGCCGGAACTGTGGGGAGGAGGGACATGAGGCTGGGGCTTCCTTGATTAAGCGGGCCTATGATATATGTGGACAGCGTGATCATACAGTGAAGAATTGTCCAAAAGTAAGAAGGGCCTATGTCTCTTATGCCGAAGCTGTCAGGCACACCGCTGAGAGTGGACGACCAGTGTCCACACAGGTGCTGTCTGACTCTCCTGAAAGACAGGAAGAGGAGGAGGAGGTGGTGGTGGAAGAGGAAGAAAGTGGGCACCTGGGTGTGGAGGAGAGAGTGGAGGAAAGAGTAGAAGTGCCACCCACTAGTGTGGAGCCATTAACAGCGGGGAGTGGAGCAGAGGTGGAGAGGGCAGTGGAGGAGGCTATGGAGGAGTTGGCAGCAGCCTTACAGTGGGAGCCGCAAGTGCAGGAAGCCCAAGAAGAGTAGGTGGAAAAGATGGAGACACTGGGTGCCAAGACCAAGCTGGACGCTTTGGGGAGCCCTAAGAAGAGAAGGGCTAAGAAATTGAAAGTAGAGACAGCTGGGATTAAAACACCTAACCCCTTTGAGGTCCTAGGGGATGTTGGAGTGGAGGCAGAATCACCAGCACTAAGTCCAGGGACTCCAGAAATTTTTCAGCCGGCCACATTGTCGCCTAGTCAAGAGTTTTTGGATGATAAAAGCGTTATGGCCCTGAGGAATGTATGTCAGTTTTCTGGCTTAAGTGATAGGTCTGGGGGGTGAATGATGCACATCTTTATGTGAATGAGCATCAAGCTGGTGTCCCTCAATGTGAGGGGTTTTGGGTCTCCTGCTAGACAATGTGCTGTTTTTGAGGACGTGAAGGTCAATGGAGGAGACATCATTTGTCTACAGGAGTGTTTTTTTTTAATCGACCGCCCAAGCCTCCAGAGTGGGTGGTGGATTATATATGGTCGGCAGTTGGGGACAATAGGAATGCTGGGATAGGCATTATCATTACAAATACGAATATTCGCATTATGTCTCATGTTGTGTTAGTGCCAGGAAGATTAATTATGGCAGATTTAATTTTGTTTAACCAGAAGTTTAGGCTTTTTAATTTATATGCTCCTGTGAATAGCCAGAAACGTCTTGAGTGTTTTGAAGTTTTGAAGTTACATGCAGTGGGAAGGAGACCTAGTGTGATCATGGGGGATTTTAATTCGATCCGATTTGTGAAAGATCGGATAGGAGTGCAGAGACTAAGTTAGATGTAGGTAGCACTATGCTGAATGGGGTAATTCAGGACTTGCATCTCAATGATGCTCATACTGTTCTGGGTTTGGTGGATCCATATTTCACTTTTTTTTCGGAGTGTGACCGCACCAAATCCAGAATTGATTTATGTTTGTTTTCTGATGCGTTCAAATGTGCTAATGTTAAACACAGGCCAGTAATTTTTTCAGACCATGTGGCAGTGTATGTTGATTTGAGTATGGGAGATAGTATTAAGTTTGGTTTAGGGGTATGGAGGTTAAATAGTTTATTGTTGCAGGACGAGCATGTCAAAGGGCTTTTAGTAAGGTATATAGTAGATGGGTTAATAGGAAAAAAGATTTTAGTAATATTTTGGGGTGGTGAGATTGGGTCAAAAGGAAAATTAAATTCTTTTTTCCAAAAAATAGTAGGGATAAAAGCAGCAGTGAGAAAAGGAGATATTCTCAGTTACAAGTCAGGTTGGCTACATTATATTCATTTAGAAATATGGGCTATGACATGGCTGATGAAATAGACCATGTTAGGAAGAGGATTAAAGAGGTATTAACTGAAAGAGGAAAACAAATTATTTTTCAAGCGAGAGTTAAACACCTGGAGCAGGATGAAAAATGTTCTAGATTTTTTTTCAAGAAGGTTTGTAAGGAAAAAAGGAGTGTTTGAGGGTGTGTATGATGAAGAAGGTAGGGAATGTAAGGGAGAGAATGTGCTGGAATGCATGACAAAATTTTATGAACGATTGTATGAGTGTGTGTGTGTTGATGAGTCAGATACTAGAATGTTTGATATGGTAGAGGATAATTTAGATGAGGATGATAAGGTTTTTTTGCAGAAAGCAGTGAATGAGGAGGAGGTGTGGGAAGCTGTGGCATGCATGGGGGCGAATAAAACCCCGGGAGGGGGTGGCTTACCAAGTGAGTTTTTTAAATTGTTTCGGGATATTATTAAGCGGGATGTGGTTGAGATATTTACTTACATGATGAGGGAAGGCATTATATCAGAATCTATGAGAGAGGGGGTAGTGGTATTAATTTATAAGAAGGGGGATAAGATGGATATTCGAAATTCAGACTACATGGTCTTTGCAAAGTTGGTGGCGAGGAGATTATCTAAGGTCATTAGTAGGATGGTTAGCGAGATGCAGGCCTGTGCAGTGCCGGGTCGAATGATCTCTGAGAATTTTATCATCCAATCATGGAGAGGCAAAGATGCTGTTTTTTTCTTTTCCTTGCATATCCCCCACGGATCTCCAGCAACTGAACTTCTAAGTGCACTTGTGGTGCAAAGTGGATTTACCTTTTAGTAAATAAACCCCAAGATACATAATTTGGGATGTACATGGCAAAATGCTACAGTGCAATTTCCCGAAAGGGGGAAACTATTTAGATTGACCTGTGTCCCCAAGGACATACATTGGTAGGGTTTTTACCCTCACTTCCTGTTTGGCTATGTGACAGGAAGTGAATAATTTTGAATGCAAAATTGGCAAAATTTGGTATCATCCCTCTGCAGTCTATCCCCAAGCAAAAATAAAGGATTTTAATGAGTTTAACTTTGCAAAGACACATTCCTAAGTTCAATTGTGATGCTTGTTAATGGCCCATTTAGACCTTTAATAGAAAGTCATCAGTTGCCTTTGACTATTATTTTTGGCCAGTCCTAGAAATCTGCATCTGTTTTTCTATTAACCACTTGGTGTCTGTGCTATAGTCAAACGACGGCCACAGCGTGGACCTGAATTTCTGGGAGGCTGTCATAGGACGTAGTCACTGAGACTCGGGTGATCACAGATCGAAGTAAGGGCCGATCTGTTTATTTTTTCTACTCACGCTGACAGCATTAGGATAGAAAAAAAAGCTGATCACCGGCTTAGGTGCAAGGGACATTGGTCCCGAAGAGGCAATTCTTGCCTCATCTGTGCCCACCAGTACCCCCTTCCAGTGCCACCTATCAATGCCCACCAGTGATCCCAAGCAGTGCTGACTATCAGTGTAACCAATCAGTGCCGCCTCATCAGCGTACATCAATGAAGGAGAAAAATTACCCATTTGCAAAATTTAATATCAAAATATCCAAAAATATACAAAATTATTTATAAAAATCTGTCTTTTCTTTTGTTTGAACAAAAGAAACAAACCACACAGGTTATCAAATACCACCCAAAGAATGCTCTATTTGTGGGAACTAAAAAACAAAAAAACAAAAAACATTTGGCTAAGATGACCGCGCAATTGTCATTCAAAATGAATCAGCGCTGAAAATTGGTCAGGACAGCAGGGGGGTTTAAGTGCCCAGTAAGCAAGTAGTTAATTTCCATGCCAACTATGGATTTCTGTAATAAAGATGTGTGCCCGCTGTGTATATGGCATGTGCATAAGCAAGTCGCACACATATGAACGGTACCCATTGTAAATCATGGGGTACAACTTGTGATGCAACGTTTCAGTCCCAAGTGGCCTTAAGCTCTCTTTCCACTACTACGAGTTGTTGTGCGACTTGACACATTTGAAGTCGCAGGACAAGTCAAAACACATGTATTTCAATGTTCCCCCGTTCTAATTGGTGCAACTCCAAAAAAAGTTCTTGCCCTACTTTGTTCCAACTTCAGTGCGACTTTTTTCTCATGTTTTGAATTTGTCGCATGACACGGCATTAAGGCTCGGTTTCCACTATTGCAAGCCCAAAGTTGCATGCTTTTTGCCTCGAGTTTCCCCCAACTTTTTGCCAAAACTTGAAGCAATGCCTGTGTATTTTTGAGGTCTATGGACCTCAAGTCACATCAAAGTGGGACCAAAGTAGTGCAGGGACTACTTTGAAGTTGCTGCGATTTGAAGTTGCAGACATATGAACGGTACTCATTGTAAATCATGGGGTAGAACTTGTGATGCAACTATTCAGTCCCTAGTGGCATGACAAGTTGGCATGACAAGTTGCAATAGTGGAAAACAAGCCGAAAAAGCACATTGTAAATCACGCAACTTTGGTGTTGAAATAGTGAAAAGAGAGCATTAGGCTAAAGCGGTAATAGAAAGATGCACTGTAATGCCCCGTACACATGATCGGACATTCCGACAACATAATCCATGGATTTTTTCCGATGGATGTTGGCTCAAACTTGTTTTGCGTACACACGGTCGCACAAAGTTGTCGGAAATTTCCGATTGCCAAGAACGCAGTGACGTACACCACGTACGACGAGACTAGAAAAGGCCAGTTCAGAAAAAAGCGCGGCAACCTTTGGGCTCCTTTTGCTAATCTCGTGTTAGTAAAAGTTTGGTGAGAGACGATTCGCGCTTTTTCAGACTCGTGGTTTTCAGATAGTTTTCTGCTGTTCAATTTGTGCTTGTGGGTTTGTATCTGCTCTTCAGTGCGTGCAGCAAGTAACGAGTGACTCTTGTCATTCTGTTCTTGTTCGTTCATTACTGTTTTTCAGGTCGCTCTTCACAGGCCTTGCTGTTCTTCAGTGCGTTCTGTTACTTCATTCTGAGCCGACCGTTTTCTAGCCATGTTGCATATACGTACTCCTCGTAGAGTTCGTGCTGGGGCTTGGTGTTGGGGTCCTGACCTTGACACAAGTCCAGTCCATGAACAGGGTGGGGAGGAGTTCATGGACCAAGAATTGGTTGCTTCAGCGTGACCAGTTCTGTCACATGCCTTTGCTCCATGAGATCCGTGAGAATAATCCTGATGATTTCAGGAACTTTCTCTGGATGACGGACCCCGTATTTCACCATTTGTTGGCTTTGCTGACCCCTATATCAGCAGGCAGGATACCTGCATGAGGCAAGCCATCACTCCGAAGCAGAGGCTAGTCGCCACCCTGCGATACTTGGCGACGGGGAGAAGTCTGCAGGACTTGAAGTTCTCGACAGGCATCTCCCCCAGGCTCTGGGGATCATTATCCCAGAGACCTGTTCTGCCATTATCCAGGTCCTGCAGAAGGAGTATATTAAGGTCAGATTTTTATCCTTTAACATCACATTTTCTTGTATTTAATGTTTGTTAATATATTATTTCTTTCCTCATTCCCTAATTACCATGATTGTAATATGCTGTGAATGTCCCCTTTGTCCTCATGCATGCTTGATATTTTTGTAATTATTTTTTTGCTCCTTCATACATATTTGCCTTCACTTACCTCCCCAGCATGCTCTCCTGGCCCTATATTCACCTCATGTAGTCACTTAACAATGTATTTTATCAACTCCATAATAGTGCTTTACCCCAAACACCCCTAAAATGTTTTGAAATGTGATTTGTGCTTTAAATTCAGGCAGAGTGCCAGAGGCTTTTTTGGGGGTCCCCAAATTATTTGGAACCCTCCCTCCCCCAACTGCTCAGCTGATAACAATTCTCTATCTATCCTCAATCATCTATCTGCTGACTTTGCCAAACCCATACACACTATACCCATCTCTTTTGTGGTCAGATTTATGGATGAATTCCCCAAAGCATGTAGTGCAAGGGCCTGCCTGTATACTTTCAAATGGTACTGTTTAAAGTTTTGGTATCCTATTATTATCTTGATAGGTAATAGCAGAATGTCCAAATGTTCTAAAATGTGTACCGTGTGTACTGTATTTATATCTTTGTATTATGACACTTCTTACCTGGGCTGTCAATAGTGTAACTAAGGAGGGGCTGTTCCAAGTAATACCCATTATTTAGGCATTCATCTCTCAATGAAGTGGAGAGGGTTACCTGTCCAGAGCTCCCCCCCTATAATGTTAGAAATGGCCCATGAGAGGGGGGAGGGGGAATATAATAGGTGTACCTTATACTTTGGTCTTTAAAAATTCCCATAAATAAATGGTATCTTGATGTTGGCCAAGAATGTTTGTGTCTAATCTGCTTTCCATGTTTATGTGCAAAAAGACTAATTTTTTATTTTGTTTTACTCCACAGTTTCCTTCCACGCCACTGGAATGGCAGACTGTGGCCTCCCACTTTGCCCAGCGGTGGGATTTTCCTAACTGCGGAGGGCCAATTGATGGGAAACACGTCCACATCATCCCACCACCCAACTCGGGGTCGTACTATTATAATTATAAGGGGTTCAATAGTATTGTAATGTTGGCGGTGGTGTCGGCTACTTATGAATTTCTGTATGTGGACGTGGAGAATGGCCAGATGTCTGATGGTGGAGTCCTCACCCAGACAGATTTCTACAGGTGTCTCCAGAATGGCAGCTTGGACTTGGCACCTCCAGAAGACAATGTGGAAGGACTCCCATTCGTCTTCATTGCAGATGAAGCTTTTGCGCTGGGGGACCATCTTATGCGGCCATTCCCGATGAGGACCCTCACCCCGGACCAGAGGGTTTTTAATTACCGGCTGGCCAGAGCCAGAAGAGTGGTGGAGAACATGTTTGGAATCATGGCCAGCCGGTTCCGCCTATTTCTTACACCCATACATATGGCGGAGTACAAACTGAATCACATTATCCTGGCGTGCTGTGTTCTTCACAACTTTTTACGGCAACATTCTGCCAACTATGCTGGCTCAGTTGGGCCTGAGGCCGGAATTCAAAATGAACCAACCCTGACGGTGCTTGAAAGTGGGCGTCCTGGCTTGCCCCCCCCCCCGAGTGCCCGTGATGTCCAGCTAAGATACCTTGAATTCTTTGCGGGTAGGGGGGCTATCAATATGCTAGACAATGTGTAAAACCTTTTTCAAATTAAAAAAAAAAACAAAATAAGCAAATCTTTGGTGACATTTACTGCTTGTGTTTGTTTTAGCTGACCCTGACAGAAATGTGGTGAGTCCTGAAAATGGCGTGATTGTGTAACCTTACAAAGCACTGTTGGGTGTTATTTACTAAAGGCAAAGACACTTTGCACTACAAGTGCATTTGAAACTGCACTTGTAGTGCAAAGTGGATTTGCCCTTAGGAAATAACACCCATTGTCACAGAAAGCAGCAATTAGAGCACCCCAAAAGTGTTGTAGCATTGAGACAATCATCCACACATTCTTGATTAACAATCTTTTTAATACCTGCACAATCACATGTGCATTTAGAAAAGGTTTTTAAAACAAACCAACATGTTTGTTGTATAACAATTTTTGGGGTCACATTAGAAAAAGTAGAAATGTCCATTTAAGATAAAACAGGCATGTTTAAAACCAAGAAGAAAGACACATCTTGAACTTATAAAGTTCACATTTGGTAGAACTTGAAGGCAATATCAGACATGAGTATTTAGAAACTGTGTTTGATATTGCGTTCAGATGGGGTGAAGTCACCCCCGGAAAAGCCAAATTTTGAAGATGCACACAAATAGCCGAATGTCAACATGTGCTAGCTGCCATCATGGGGGATCAAGGGACGTGTTTTGGGGGAGCAACCCCTTCCTCTCAGCTACTTTATTATTGAGGAAGGGGTTGCACCCCCAAAACGCGTCCATTGATCTCCCGTGATGGCAGATAGCACATGTTGACATACTGTGTGCATCTTCAAAATTTGGCTTTTCTCCAATTTGACAAAAAATGTAAAAAAATTGTAGCACACCATAAAACAAAGGGATTTGGAGGGGTTTTAAACTCTCCCCAAAACATCAATGATGATCTTATTTTTTTGAAGAACATCATTGATGTTTTTCTTGATGTTTTCCAAGTCCCTATTGCATCCCATGATCTCCCCAATCAGGATCTGTGCACTTTCCGAGGTGAAAGGATCTGGATCCACAACATCACGATCACCTAAAAAGATAGAAACCAAAAAAAACATGTATTATAAATATGCCGGCATCCATCTCCTACCTGAGCCTGTGGTCGCAGACACTCACCTGTTGTGGTGACTAGTTCCACCACGTCTTCCTCCTCCTGCTCTGTTTTTCTTGGGTGGATTTCCCCTTCTTCCAGAGGTGAGGTGTCTCTGGTCTCCTTGGATGAGGGGTGTCCTCCGAGTCTTTTCTCCCCTATGTAAAAAAAAAAATGGTATACTTAGCACACAGATATTTGAGAGAAGAACTATAACTATGAAACATTGCTTGGAAGTGATGTACAATTGTCTGTTTTGGCAGAGTTCCAAGATGTAGAATTTTTAGTGTCCTTTGTCAAGCTTCAATACTTTACCTGTTTTGTACAAGCTTCACAGATGGAGACACCCCTATAGTATATACTGGAGCACTTGTGTGGGCCCCCTAATAAAAAAGGTGTTCTTGTGTCCAACACTAGTGCTCCAGCGTCCAGATGTGTAAACAGCTGCTGAGTGTCCTCTCCTTACACAGAATCTAGTTTGCATTTCATTCTAGTAACAAATCCACCTACAGTCAGGCCCATAAATATTGGGACATCGACACAATTCTAATCTTTTTCGCTCTATACACCACCACAATGGATTTGAAATGAAACGAAAAAGATGTGCTTTAACTGCAGACTTTCAGCTTTAATTTGAGGGTATTTACATCCAAATAAGGTGAATGGTGTAGGAATTACAACAGTTTGTATATGTGCCTCCCACTTTTTAAGGGACCAAAAGTAATGGGACAGATTAACAATCATCCATCAAACTTTCACTTTTTAATACTTGGTTGCAAATCCTTTGCAGTAAATTACAGCCTGAAGTCTGGAATGCATAGACATTACCAGACGCTAGGTTTCATCCCTGGTGATGCTCTGCCAGGCCTCTACTGCAACTGTCTTCAGTTCCTGCTTGTTCTTGGGGCATTTTTGCTTCAGTTTTGTCTTCAGCAAGTGAAATGCATGCTCAATCGGATTCAGGTCAGGTGATTGATTATGCCATTGCATAACTTTCCACTACTTTCCCTTAAAGTCTTCGGTTGCTTTTGCAGTAAGCTTCGGGTCATTGTCCATCTGCACTGTGAAGCGCCGTCCAGTGAGTTCTGAAGCATTTTGCTGAATATGAGCAGATAATATTGCCCGAAACACTTCAGAATTCATCCTGCTGTTTTGTCAGCAGTCACATCATCAATAAATACAAGAGAACCAGTTCCATTGGCAGCCATACATACCCATGCCATGACACTACCACCACCATGCTTCACTGATGAGGTGGTATGCTTTGGATCATGAGCAATTCCTTTCCTTCTCCATACTCTTCTCTTCCATCACTCTGGTACAAGTAGATCTTGGTCTCATCTGTCCATAGGATGTTGTTCCAGAACTGTGAAGGCTTTTTTAGATGTTGTTTGGCAAACTCTATTCTGGCCTTCCTGTTTTTGAGGCTCACCAATGGTTTACATCTTGTGGTGAACCCTCTGTATTCACTCTGGTGAAGTCTTCTCTTTATTGTTGACTTTGACACACACACACCTACCTCCTGGAGAGTGTTCTTGATCTGGCCAACTGTTGTGAAGGTTGTTTTCTCAATTCGTCTTCCAGGACGGCACCCTGAGAGATGACTGGTCCTCCTGACAGGAAACGCAATCAAGAAAGAGGTTAAAAACCCCGCCCCTCCCTGCACTCCTCAGTTTTTGATTGTGTTTCCCCACAGTGAAAGTTTGTTTTTTTTTCTGATAGACCTAAGGCCGTGGGCTGGAAGTCTCCCTCTGGGTGCCAGACTGCAGGTTTTTGGAAACCCTTTGGGTCTGGTAGGGCTTGCCCTTCCTGGGGGGTTAATTTCCCCAATTTCTCAGGGGGGCAATGAAGAGCTCCCCATGAGGACTGGAGGACCCTGGGCACTGTGAGTCTCCAGAACTCCAGGGACCATGTTCCTGCTCCCCCCACTCCTTACCTGATGGTCTTAGGAGATGATTTGCCAGATCTGTCTTTTTCCCTGCAGATGCAGGGGTCTGCTGGGTCTCCTGGCCGCCTCAGCGCCGGCGGCTGTGTGTGTGTTCGGCGCCATTTTGCGGTGGATCTTTCTGGGAGGAAATGACATCACGGCGGCCCGGACACTAGAGCACGTGACCTGCAGACCTCGGCAAGATGGCAGCGGCGTTCGGAACGCCATGAGGAGCCAGCAGCCGGCACAGGGACTACAGGTACCAGCTGATAAAAGGGGGGTAGTCCTGGCCAGCAGAGGCAGCATCCCTGGGCAAGGAGCAGGTGTCCACTACTCGCTTGCTGCAATGGAGCAGGAGGAGGCTACAGCTATTTTGGAGGCCACCGGGGGGGTGAGTCTACCAGGCTGGAGGAGATAAGGGAGGGGGTGGCCCTCTAGCCTTACCCTCATAAGAGATCTCTGTTTAATTTTTACTAGCTAAACGGACTTCTTGTTTTGCAGACACAGAAACCCAGAGTGTTAGTAGACCGAGACCCAAAAATCCTTCCCGAACCAAAAGGTGTGGGTACTGCAATGATAAACTGGCTGCAGAGCACACCAAGCTGTTCTGTTATAAGTGTATTCACAAATTGTCAGGGAAGGAGACTTCAGAAGTTATGAGGGATTTTCTCTCAGTACAATCTGAAATGCTGTCCACACTTAAAGCCTTTCAGGCTAGCCTCAATGCTAGGCAGGATAGCAGAGAAGGCTCATCCTCCCAGGAAAGTGCTTTTTCCAATGTTAGACAGGTAAGCACTGTTCTGCAGAAACCGCCATCTTCTCAGGATTCGGAGGAGGAGGCAGAGGAAGTGGAAGACCCCTGCCATAGTCTCCTTGAAGAAGGGAAAGACATAGAGGATAGCCAGGAGGGAGAAGGACACTCCAGACCAGGCCGACATATCTTCTCTACAGATGATATGGAGGGCCTCCTAGGGGCTATTTATGCTTCTGAAGAGATCCAGGAGCCAGAGGCACAGACTTCTGTACAGGATAGGTTGCTTCAGGGGTTGTCTAAAGCTCAGTCCAAGGTGTTACCTATCCACCAGTCTCTGAAAGACATTGTCTTAAGAGAATGGAAGGAGCCAGAAAATAAACTTCAGAAGTTTAAGACCTGGAAACGCAGGTGTCCGTTTAAGGAAGAGGAGCAGGAGAAGGTTTTTAAACTTCCCAAACTGGATGCATCTTTGGCCCAGGTGTCCAAACAATCTGACCTGTCTTTTGAAGACGCAGGTAACATTCGGGGCCAAATGGACCTGTAGGTCAGAAACCCTTTTAGGGTCGCAGACAAGGATCCTAAGTGACGCCAGCACCAAGGTGGGAGGGAGGCTGGCACAATTTATCCCTCAGTGGGAGCAGGTAGCCCGGAGCCCTCTGGTCCTTCAGTGGATAAGAGAAGGCTACAGGCTAGAGTTTGCCTCCAGGCCTCCGCAGACATTTCTACTGACTTTTCTACCCAGAGAAAAACCAAAGGCCATAGGACTCATGGAAAATATCGAGCAATTGGCAAGTCAGAGGGTCATTCTCCCAGTTCCAGCGGATCAGCAAGGAAAGGGTTTTTATTCCCACGTCTTTGTAGTTCCCAAACCATCTGGGAAATTCAGGTTAATCCTGAATCTAAAGAATTTAAACACCTTCCTGCGATACAAAAGATTTCGCATGGAATCGGTCTACACAGTCAGAAAACTTCTGTTAAAGGAAGTTTTCATGGCTACCATAGACCTGAAGGATGCATATCTGCATATTCCCATCCTACCGCAGCACCAGGTATTCCTTCACTTTGCTATTCGCACAGATCAGGGTACCCAGCACTGGCAGTTCCAGGCCCTACCCTTTGGGCTGGGGGCCAGCCCAAGGGTATTTACAAAGATTCTTGCAGAAGTCGTCTCCTACCTGCACCTTCAGGCGATCTCTCTGATACCATATTTAGACGACCTGTTGGTCTACAACCTTTCCAGGGAATCCCTTCTTCTGGATCTGGACAGGGTAATATCTACCTTGGAGTCCCTGGGATGGTTGATAAGTCACGAGAAATCCTCCCTGATTCCTTCTCAGACCAAGCTCTACCTGGGCCTGTGGGTGGACTCAGTAGGGCAGAAGCTGAGCCTCCCGCAGGAGAAAATAGAAGCACTGTGTGCTTCAGTGTCTTCAATCCTGCGTCAAGAGGTAGTGTCCAGAAGGGGGATCATGAGGATTCTAGGTCTCATGACTTCATGTATTCCGGCAGTGCCTTGGGCCCAGCTCCACTCAAGACCCCTACAAAACTTCCTGCTATCCTCATGGGATGGAAAGAAGGAATCTCTGGATATTCTGGTTACCATTCCTTTAAGGGATAAGAGATTCCTTACTTTGGTGGCTCAACCCCCAAAGGTTGGGGGGCAGGTCATCTTTGGTCCCAGCTCCAGCCCGTTAGAATAACGACCGATGCAAGCTCGTGGGGATGGGGGACCCATCTAGAAGAACTCCAAGCTCAGGGTGTGTGGGACACACGACAGAGAACTGCGTCCTCCAATTTCAGAGAATTGTTGGCTGTCAGGGAGGCTCTAATAGCTTTCGAGAGCAGGATCAAGGGGAGAGAGGTTCAGATCCTCTCCGACAATTCCACGACAGTGGCCTTTCTGAACCGTCAGGGGGGTACACGGTCGCTTTCCCTAATGAGATTGACACAGGAGATTCTAGAATGGGCGGAACAAAGGATACCATCCATCTCTGCGGTGCACATAAGGGGAGTCTTCAACATAAAGGCGGATTTCCTCAGTCGTCAGACAGTACAACAGGGAGAATGGGAGCTGAATCCCGAGATTTTCTCCCTGGTCTGTCAACAGCTAGGCACACCGGAGATAGATCTCTTTGCCCGCAGGGAAAACAGGAGAGTCAAGAGATACTTCTCCCTCTGCAGGGAACGGAGGTCCGAGGGGGTGGACACATTAGCTCAGGAATGGGATTTCACTCTAGCTTATGCTTTTCCTCCCTTAGCCCTGATTCCGAGAATTCTTCAAAGACTAAGTCAGGCCAAGGGCAATTTGATCTTGATTGCCCCCTGGTGGCCCAAAAGGTCCTGGTTTCCCACATTGTGGAACTGGGCGGTTTTACCTCTGGTTCAGCTTCCAGAACGTCAGGATCTTCTGCTTCAAGGCCCTCTTTACCATCCGAACCCCGGTTTCTTCAGGTTGACAGCTTGGCTGTTGAAAGGGAGAACCTGTGCAACAAGAGGTGTTCAGAGAGAGTGATTGACACCCTGTTGCTGAGTAGAAAGCCTGTAACAAAGCGCATTTATGCTAGGGTTTGGGGGGCTTTCTCCCCTTGGTGTGAAGCGAGAGGAGTCCCCCAAAAAGATATTCCAGTTATCTTAGACTTCCTACAGGAGGGAGTAGACCGAGGTTTAGCTACCAAGACTCTGAAAGTTCAGGTGGCGGCTTTGTCTAGTTTTCTGGATATTAAATTAGCTCTAGATCCTTTAATCAAGAGATTCTTGTCGGCTAGAGAGACTTTCCCCGGTGCAAATGAAGGAATTTCCACCGTGGGATTTATCTTTAGTGTTGGAAGCCCTGACTAGGGCACCTTTTGAGCCGTTTTTGAGCCCTTGGCTCAATCTTCAGTTAGACTGATTTCTTTTAAAACCTCCTTCCTTCTGGTTGTTACCATAGCCAGAAGGGTGGGCGATTTGCATGCTCTTTCTATGAAGGAGCCCTTTTTCCGTCTGTTGGAAGACAGAATTATTCTCAGGCAGGACCTTTTGTACCTTCCCAAGGTGGCTTCACGCTTCCATAGGTCACAAGAGATTATTTTACCCTCCTTCTGTCTCAATCCACAGAACGAGAAGGAAAGGGCCTTCCATACGTTAGATGTCAGGAGCTGTCTATTGCTTTACCTAGAAAAGGTTAAAGAGTTCAGGAAATCTCAGCATCTGTTGGTTAGTTTTTGTGGAGTTCGAAGAGGCGAACAGGCCTCTAGAACGACCATTGCTAGATGGATTAGACAGGCTATTGCCATAGCTTATGAGCATTCAGGGCAGATGTTCCAACTTATCTTAAGGCTCACTCTACAAGGTCTCTGGCAACCTCTTGGGCAGAAAGAGCCGAAGCATCGGTAGATCAAATTTGTCAAGCAGCAACGTGGTCAAGCCAGAACACGTTCCTGAAACATTACAGAGTGAAACTTCTGTCACCCCAGGACCTGGCCTTCGGCAGAAAGGTCCTACAAGTGGTTGTCCCCCCCTAAGGTAGGCCTGAGCTACTTGCTCTTCTCTCAGGGTGCCGTCCTGGAAGACGACTTGAGAAAATGACCAGTTACACTTACCAGTAACGGTGTTTCTGGGAAGTCTTCCAGGACCGCAGGCCTACTTCCCACCCGGTTTGTATTATTATATAGTGGTATATTGGAGCTGTTTTTGTTTCACTTTCATGCACTGTTGTGGGTCAATACTTTTGCACAACTGAGGAGTGCAGGGAGGGGCGGGGTTTTTAACCTCTTTCTTGATTGTGTTTCCTGTCAGGAGGACCAGTCATCTCTCAGGGTGCCGTCCTGGAAGACTTCCCAGAAACACCGCTACCGGTAAGTGTAACTGGTCATTTTCTTCACCAGGGAAAGACTTCTTTGGTCATCCACCACAGTTGTTTTCCATGGTCTTCCGGGTCTTTTGGTGTTGCTGAGCTCACCGGTGCGTTCTTTCTTTTTAAGGATGTTCCAAACAGTTGATTTGGCCACACCTAATGTTTTTGCTATCTCTCTGATGGGTTTGTTTTGTTTTGGGGGAAAGGGTGCTTTGGGGCAGGGGGGGCTCTGCGCCCCCCACCCCAAAGCACCTTGTCCCCATGTTGATGAGGACAAGGGCCTCTTCCCGACAACCCTGGCAGACCGGGCTCCTCCTCTATAGCAAAAGAGCGGCAGAAGATAGCGGAGGAGCCTGGCAGAAGACCCGGAGAGCGCGGAGAACAGGTCGAACAACAGGAGAAAAGGCTGGAGACAGTGGAGAAGAACCGGAGAGACCCCCGGAAGTCGGAAGAAGACCCCGAAGTTGGAAGAAGACCCCTGAAGCTGGAAGAAGACCCCCAGAGCTGTCTAATAAATTACTTTAAAAACCTGCAGTGTGTTTTTTTATTGACACTTTTTCCCTTGGTGAATGGGTAGGGGTACCATGTACCCCATATTCATTCACATAGGGTGGGGGGCTGGGATCTGGGGGGCCCCTTATTAAAGGGGGCTCCCGGATTCCAATAAGCCCCCTGCCCACAGACCCCACCAACCAATGGCCAGGGTTGTCGGGAAGAGGCCCTTGTCCTCATCAACATGGGAACAAGGTGCTTTGGGGTGGGGGGGCCGCAGCGCGCCCCCCTTCCCCAAAGCACCCATCCCCCATGTTGAGGGCATGCGGCTTGGTACGGTTTAGGGGGGGTGCTCACTTGTCCCCACCCCCTTTCCTGACCGGCCGGGCTGCGTGCTTGGATCGGGGTATGGTATGGACTTTGGGGGGACCCCACGCCGTTTTTTCGGCATAGGGGGTTCCCCTTGAAATCCATAGCAGACCAAAGGGCCTGGTATGCCCCTGGGGGGAACCTACACCAGTTTTTCTCGCGCTGCTTTAATAGGAAGAGTATTTTTCCTATTGCAGCAAGCGCGAGATGTACCTCGCCGAGAACCATTCTCGCATGCAGGTACTCCTGTGTCTGCGCTGGTTCACACGCTGGATTAAGGATTTATCCAGCGCACCAATTAAGGTCTGAACCAGCGCAGTGCATTCACCTTAGTAAATGACCCCCTATGTTTTTTGTGCCATCTGAAAGTAAAATGTGTAAATTCAAGTTATACTGTAGAAGAAGTTAAAACTGTAAATAAACACAGTTCTCTGAAAATATCTTTTTTGCAAGAGCGATATCCTTGAGTGTGATATCAGAGCTTCCATTAATGTCTATATTTCTGTATGTTAAAAGAGGAAAAATGTCTCTTCCTCCACCAATCACAACTTAATCACAGGTTTTGCTTTCTGAAAACAAAGCACAAGCGAGGGGTCTGTGACACAACACTAGAACTGGTGTCTGTCATAGACACTTTACTGATGCTGTGGAGAGCTTGAGGTGCAGCTCCAGCAGTATCTGCTTTTTAACATTTTATTTTTTAAATATTTTTATAAAATTGCAGTGAAGTATGGTCTAATGAAATCATTGTGTAACCTGACTCTGAGTAATGGAAACCATAATCTCCCACAAGACCAATTGCCATTTTTTTTAAGATTTAGAGTGCAGGTGGTGCACTGAGAGTCAAAGACTTCACAGACAGCAAGATACAGTATATTACTTATGAACCTGTTTATCGACATGCACCCTATCCCCACTTGGTCCTGCCATCAACTGCAGGAGTTTATTATGAATCATAAGCAGAAAAAAACTTTTCTTGGTGACCTTACTCATATGTGTAAAAGTTCACTCTGTTGCATATGTGATCTCTAAAGTATATTCCAGGCATATCTAATCTCTGATAATTGTGGTACCCCAATTTTGTACCCCTGGATTGGCATAAGGCCAATGTGGTGCCTATAGGCCTGTTAGTTTAACTTCTATAGTTGGGAAGATACTGGATAGTTTAACAAAAGACCAAATAGACTCATTTTTTTCTAGAAAGAAATATTTAAAGCAATAAACAGCATGGATTCATTAAAGACAGATGTCGTCAAGTAGGGATGAGCTTCTGTTCGACTCGAACATCGTCTGTTCTCCCGTTCGCCAAATTGTGAACGATATGGGCCGTTCGCACCAAATTCGTGTGGAGCGTCACGGCCCATAATTCACTGCGGCATCGCAGTGCAATGCTGGCTGATGATTGGCCAAGCATGCACTATGACCCGCATGCTTGGCCAATCACAGCGCCGTCTGAACAGAGAGCCGTAATTGACCAAAGCCAAGGAGGCTTTGGCCAATTATGGCTCAGGGGATTTAGTACACACACCACACTATATAAGGCCGCTTGCACGGTGGCCCTGTGTAGTGTGCGTTGAGAGAGAGATAGATAGACAGAGAGACAGTGTCATTTGATTTAAGTTAGATAGATTAGGCAGGACAGTCAGTGAGTTAGCCGCACTTACAGTGTATTGTGTATATATATATATATATGCATCCCAGGTGTTGTGTGTGTGTATATATATATATATATATATATATATATATATATATATATATATATATACAGCTAGATCCGTTCCTGTTATCTTGCTACTGACAGGCGGGCTTGTGTTGTTACAGTATTTACAGCTACCTGAAGAAAATTGCTGGTGTTCTTTTGATCCTATTAGTATCACAGTCAGGCAGCTAGACTATTTACAGTTACAGTCACTTCAAGATCAAACATCAACAAGACCCTTCGCTGTTACAATTTTGCGGTATCGATGTGGTCCATTCGTCCTGGAGGGGTTCCAACAGAGTAAGGGACCTATCACGGAGAGAGACGGAATGGATATTTCTTTTTAAGAGTTTAACTCCAAGAGGCCTCAATATTGAATTAGACCTTAACTGTTTTTTAAATGACTTTTAGACATTCTCTGGAGGTAGACTACACGGTCCTATATTTCATATATTCACTCATGCTGCTACGAGTGGAATTATTTTAGTAATTTTTAAATCTTTAAATTTTTGGATTTTTATTATTCCGTGAATATTTATTAATAATTAATATGAGCATTTATTGACTATTGAACTTAGGGGCAGATCAATCGGCAGTGTAGTTTTAAGTTTAGAGATTTTAGTAGAATATATTTCCCATCCTTTATTAATGGTTAAGGTTGGGGTTTTAAATGATGTGTTTCAGCCATTCTTGTTTTTCTTTTCTCTATATACGCAATATAATCTATTTGAAATTGATCAATTTTCTCACCACAGCAATGGTTAGAAGATTTTTTAATGATGCTTTTAATATATCTTAGTATGTGGTTGTTTAACCCATATATGTTGATAAGTGGGGTTGATAAGCATAGAGATGTTAATGTTGACACATGTTTTTATATATGTAAATCGCTGCAATATGTGAAAGGTAAAGGATATGTTTTTTTTGACATGTCAGGGTATAACAGCGCTATCTGGCAGCCCACCATCTATGACGGCTGGGAGGGATTAATCTCACAGTGCCAGAGTATGCAGCTACATTATGAGCTGTGTTGTATATATTAGCGGGGATTTGCGGTCACGGGGACACTCGTAGAGCGCAGACGCTGGATAGAGAGATGCGCACGCGCACTAGGGTGCCCTTATTTCCGACGGGGAACATTCGATTGGCCGTCGAATATGGAGGCGCGCATGCGCACTTAGGCGTTTTCATTTCGATTGGAGATAGGAGGGAATATAAGGGGTGATGGATGTCCAGAACGGCCTATCCCATGATTAAGGTACAGGCGTATCGAAACATGTCGGGGGCGTGGCCGTAAGAAGAGGAACACCACGTACTAGTGACAGGTAGAAGCTGGCTGTTTGGTTAACCCAGTGGGGAAGGCAGCTATACCCATCTACGAAGCAAGCGGCGAGAGGGTGAGAGACACTCTGAGCGCTGGCGATTAGAGGGTCCGCTGTGACCGCATACCCCCTAGGAGGTTTATCTCAGCTGTTGGTTGATATTATATCGGACGGATTGCTGTGGAGTTTGCTGTGCTGTTTTGTTTTATACACAATGTGAGTGGAATTGTTGAAGTGTAATTTGCAGTGTGAATCATTAAAGTGTTTTACGTTATTACACTATTGGAAGTTTTTTTAATTTTATATGGAACGAGCCTCCTGGATGGACATGGTTTAAACCCTTGCCAGTAGCAGCAGTCATCTATGCCTTTTTAGCCTCATACGAAAGTGGAGGCATGAGGAGCTGGTGAGTGGCTGTCCATAGGGAGAGTGGTCACTGAGCACAGAGGTGTGGTGGAAGATCCTATTAGAAGAACTCACATTCTTACAACAGAAGGACTTGTTGTTGCACATTATATGTTGTTTTTGATTACCATCACGGACACTATTATGATGCACTTATATTTATAGATTGTATACTTATTTTTTATAGTTTATTATATGGATATTGAGTCGATATAGCAGCATCTGATTAATATTAACACTGAATCACGTTATGTATTAGGTATTTTGGTGTCACTATTATTTTCACTTACTTTTTTCAATGAACACATTGTGAGGGTATCAACAGGTTATTTACCCTATATCTATTGTACAGTTTTTTGCTATTTAGATACACACCAGTAATAGGGTGATGGTTAGATTTAGATTTTAGATTTTTTATTTTTCACTATAGGAGGTGATTAAATCCATTGGAGAGAGCGCCACAATTTAATTTTGTCACGGGGGGTGGTGGTTTACCACTCAGTACAGATTTAAATTCCATTTCATATTTACAGTTAGTGTAGTGCGTCCTCCTCACAGTGTTCAGTTAAAGCTACAAGTTAGTTTAGTGAGACCTCTGCACAGTGTTCAGCTAAAGCTACAAGTTAGTTTAGTGCGTCCTCTGAACAGCGTTCAGCTAAAGCTACAAGTTAGTGTAGTGCACAGTGTTCAGCTAAAGCTACAAGTTAGTGTAATGCGTCCTCCTCACAGTGTACAGCTAAAACTACAAGTTAGTGTAGTGCGACCTCTGCACAGTGTTCATCTAAAGCTACAAGTTAGTGTAGTGCGCCCTCCTCAGTGTTCAGCTAAAACTAAAGTTAGTGTAGTGCGACCTCTGCACAGTGTTCAGCTAAATAAGCTACAAGTTAGTGTAGTGTGTGCTCCTCACAGTGTTCAGCTAAAACTACAAGTTAGTGTAGTGCGACCTCTGCACAGTGTTCAGCTAAAGCTACAAGTTAGTGTAGAACAGAGTGTTCAGCTAAAGCTACAAGTTAGTGTAGTGCATCCTCTGAACAGTGTTCAGCTAAAGCCACAAGTTAGTGTAGTGCGACCTCTGCACAGTGTTCAGCTGAAGCTACCTGTAGAAGGTTGGTGGTGTTTTCCTGATCCTATCACTAGCGCAGGCAGCTAAATAAGCTACAAGTTAGTTTTTTGCGACCTCTGTACAGTGTTCAGCTAAAGCTACCTGTAGAAGGTTGGTGGTGTTTTCCTGATCCTATCACTACCACAGGCAGCTAAATAAGCTACAAGTTAGTGTAGTGCGTCCTCCTCACAGTGTTCCGCTAAACTACAAGTTAGTGTAGTGCGACCTCTGCACAGTGTTCAGCTAAAGCTACCTGTAGAAGGTTGGTGGTGTTTTCCTGATCCTATCACTACAGCAGGCAGCTGTCATGAACAGGTGTGACCAGATTGTGTGGACTGCAAAGAGGAAACCAAAACGCATTTAAAGTGAAATAGGAATAATGTTTATTTAGGATAAGTGATATAAATAAACAAACACCCCAAATACAAATAGTGCTCAACCAACCAACAGAAACCCACAGACAACAGATAATATATACAGCCAAAGGGAAATACCAAAATCAAACACGTAAGCCAGGCCAGGGTCATACACAGGGGATCAGCAACTGAACAAGGGCAGGATAGGAGAGGGAGATAATAGATGGGATATGGATACAAGGGAATCGGAACACAGGAGGGACAGGATCAGGATGGGATCGGATATAGGCTCAGGAGCAGGCTCAGGTTCAGATACAGGAGATACAGGTTTACAAGATACGGGATAACAGGTCAGGGCACAAGGAAGAAAGATACCAAGGCAAGCCTATGAGGGCTTGCTGGGTATTTATAAGGCTGTGGTAATTGACCTCATGTTACAGCTGAGTGCAGAGTGTGCTGTTTGCTCCACACTGCCGGAGTGCACCCGCTGGTGGACACCGGTACTACGGCCCAAGGACTCAACAGTGCCACCAGCAGGAGAGACCTCTTACTACAGGTCCCAGGTGTTGGAAGACACCCGCTGGTGGACACTGGTACTGCGATCCAAGAGACCACCGGACGCTCCAACAAGGTGAAATTGTCCAAAGTTCATGGCCTCAAACCGAACAACAGATGAGGGCACATCAGGCTGGGCATCGGGTACATCAAACTGGACAGCGGTTACATCTGAGAAGACAGCGGGCACATCCGGGCAGACAGCGGGCACATCCGGGCAGACAGCGGGCAGGAATATACCAAGCTGGGCAGCGGGCACTTCGAGCTGGGCAGCGGGCACTTCGAGCTGGGCAGCGGGCACGGGCACATCAGTCTGGGAAGCTGGAACATCAGTCTGGGAAGCTGGCACATCAGTCTGGGAAGCTGGCACTGAGACATCAAGCTGGAAGGCAGGCACTGGGACAATAGGCTGGAAAGCAGGCACATCAGACTGGGAAGCTGGCACATCAAACTGGGAAGCTGGCACATCAAACTGGGAAGCTGGCACATCAGGCTGGAAGGCAAGCTTCAAGACATCAGGCTAGAAAGCTGGCACATCAAACTGGGAAGCTGGCACATCAGACTGGGAAGCTGGCACATCAGACTGGAAGGCAGGCATCGAGACATCAGGTGGAAATGCAGACACCGAGACATCAGTTGAGACTTCAGGCTGGAAGGCAGGCATCAAGGCATCAGACTGGAAAGCAGGCACATTAGACTGGAGAACGGGTACATCAGACTGGAAGGCTGAGACATCTGGCTGGAAGGCAGGCATCAAGACATCTGGCTGGAAGGCAGGCATCGGGACATCCGGCTGGAAGGCAGGCATCGGGACATCCGGCTGGAAGGCAGGCATCGGGACATCCGGCTGGAAGGCAGGCACATCAGACTGGATAGCAGGCGCATCAGACTGGAAAGCGGGCACCGAGACTTCGGGCTGGAAGGCGGACATCAGGACAGACTGGACAGCGGGCACATCAGACTGTGAGGCAAAGACATCAAGCTGGGAGGCAGGCGCCGAGACATCAGGCTGGAAGGCAGGCATCAGGACATCAGACTGGAAAGCAGGCACATTAGACTGGAGGGTGGGTACATCAGACTGGAAGGTGGGCACATCAGACTGGAAGGCAGAGACATCAAGCTGGAAGGCAGAGACATCAAGCTGGAAGGCAGGCATTGAGACATCAGACTGAGAAGCGGGCATATCAGACTGGAAGGCAGAGACATCAGGCTGGAAGGCAGGCACCAAGACATCAGGCTGGAAGGCAGGCACCGAGACATCAGGCTGGAAGGCAGGCACATCAGACTGGAAAGCAGGCACCGACTGGCAAGTGGGCACATCAGACTGAAAGGCAAGCATCGAGACTTCAGGCTGGAAAGCGAGCACATCAGACTGGAAGGTAGATATATCAGGCTGGAAGGCAGGCACCGAGCCTTCAGGCTGGAAGGCAGGCATCAAGACATCAGACTGGAAAGCAGACATATCTGATTGGAAGGTAGGCACATCAGGCTGGAAGGCAGGCACCGCGACTTCAGACTGGAAAGCGGGTACATCAGACTGGAAAGTGGACACATCAGACTGAAGGATAGGCACATCAGACTGGAAGGCAAGCACCAAGACTTTGGGCTGGAAGGCAGGCATCGAAACATCAGACTGGGAAGCGGGCACATCAGACTGGAAGGAAGACACATCAGGCTGGAAGGTAGGCACATCAGGCTGGAAGGCAGGCACCGAGACTTTGGGCTGGAAGGCAGGCACCGAGACATCAGACTGGAAAGCGGGTACATCAGACTGAAAGGGTGGACACATCAGACTGGAAGGTAGGCACATCAGACTGGAAGGTAGGCACATCAGACTGGAAGGCAGGCACATCAGACTGGAAGGCAGGCACCGAGACTTTGGGCTGGAAAACAGGCATCAAGACATCAGACTGGGAAGCAGGCACATCAGACTGGAAGGCAGGCACCGAGACTTTGGGCTGGAAGGAAGGCATTGGGACATCAGACTGGAAAGAGGGTACATCAGACTGGAAAGTGGACACATCAGACTGGAAGGTAGGCACATCAGACTGGAAGGCAGGCACATCAGACTGGAAGGCAGGCACATCAGACTGGAAGGCAGGCACCAAGACTTTGGGCTGGAAGGCAGGCATCAAGACATCAGACTGGGAAGCAGGCACATCAGACTGGAAGATAGGCACATCAGGCTGGAAGGCAGGCACCGAGACTTTGGGCTGGAAGGCAGGCATTGGGACATCAGACTGGAAAGCGGGTACATCAGACTGGAAAGTGGACACATCAGACTGGAAGGTAGGCACATCAGACTGGAAGGCAGGCAGATCAGGCTGGAAGGCAGGCACGAGACTTTGGGCTGGATAGCAGGCACTGGGTTGGCAGGTTTA
This sequence comes from Aquarana catesbeiana, assembly GCF_042186555.1. NCBI lineage: Eukaryota > Metazoa > Chordata > Amphibia > Anura > Ranidae > Aquarana > Aquarana catesbeiana. The sequence continues at coordinate 216,431,341 of NC_133325.1, read as the reverse complement.
GGTGGGTCATCAAGTTCAACTGGCATGAAAGCAGGCTGGAACAGGTTGGTTGGTGTGGAAGCAAGTTGGGTTACTGGCAGGATTGTGTGAGTGGGGAAGAACTTCCGTTTCTTCTTTGGCTTAACTGCTGGAGATCTGTAGGTGGCTGTAGGACTGTAGACAGGAGGTGAGCCATACTGAAAGGAAGGGCTAAGATATGGCAAGGAAGGAGGAACAGCGGCCAAAGGAAGTTCTTATGGGGAAGTTGCAGGTATTAGAGAAGAGGCAGGTGGGTTAAAGGCAGGATAGGTGCAGGAAGTAGAAACAGGGCATTGATACTTGGTGGGGAGCAGGGTATATTGGACTGCAGCTGAGGTTGCCAGGGGTGATGGGAGAAAGGACATCTGAGCAGGCAGGTGTTTAGTAGCAGGTCTGGTTTGTGGAGAGCTGACAGAAGCTGGGCATAACAGGTCTGACCATGCCTGAAGTACAGGTAGCACAAATGTGGGCTCACATTTCCTCTGTCTGACCAGCGACTGCATTTCATCTATACAATCTTTCAACAACTGTTTGGGACAAACCGAATAGTGCTCAAAAAAGGATGCAGAGCCATCCTCCAACAGCCATACTAAGGACGCAACCTGGTTAATGCTGAAGGGGGGAGAAAAGTCATCATGGCCCTTTGGGATACAAGGCAGAGCCAGCTCTGTACACATTCCAATCAAAGGCTGAACATCCTCAAACTGTATACTGCCCTGATCGACCACAGAGTGAGCTAAACGGATAATCTCCAGCAGCTGATCACTGGACCACCCTTCCAATGTCTGGCGGAGATATTCAGAACTCTCTGTTGCCAGCAGACCATAATAAACAATTATATCTGAATTCATCCCAGCAATGTGCAACAGAACCGAGATGGTTCCCCTGTGCAGCCACTTCTGGTCAGAGATGGCCTTGGTATACTGTCATGAACAGGTGTGACCAGATTGTGTGGACTGCAAAGAGGAAACCAAAACGCATGTAAAGTGAAATAAGAATAATGTTTATTTAGGATAAGTGATATAAATAAACAAACACCCCAAATACAAATAGTGCTCAACCAACCAACAGAAACCCACAGACAACAGATAATATATACAGCCAAAGGGAAATACCAAAATCAAACACGTAAGCCAGGCCAGGGTCATACACAGGGGATCAGCAACTGAACAAGGGCAGGATAGGAGAGGGAGATAATAGATGGGATATGGATACAAGGGAATCAGAACACAGGAGGGACAGGATCAGGATGGGATCGGATACAGGCTCAGGTTCAGATACAGGAGATACAGGTTTATGGGATAACAGGTCAGGGCACAAGGAAGAAAGATACCAAGGCAAGCCTATGAGGGCTTGCCGGGTATTTATAAGTCTGTGGTAATTGACCTCATGTTACAGTTGAGCGCAGAGTGTGCTGTTTGCTCCACACTGCTGGAGTGCACCCGCTGGTGGACACCGGTACTACGACCCAACGATGCAACAGTGCCACCAGCAGGAGAGACCTCTTACTACAGGTCCCAGGTGTTGGAAGACACCCGCTGGTGGACACTGGTACTGCGATCCAAGAGACCGATAGCGCCACCAATGGGTAAATCCTCTCATGACAGCAGTTAAATAAGCTACAAGTTAGTTTTTTGCGACCTCTGCACAGTGTTCAGCTAAAGCTACCTGTAGAAGGTTGGTGGTTTTTTCCTGATCCTATCACTACCGCAGGCAGCTAAATAAGCTACAAGTTAGTTTTTTGCGACCTCTGCACAGTGTTCAGCTAAAGCTACCTGTAGAAGGTTGGTGATGTTTTCCTGATCCTATCACTACTGCAGGCAGCTAAATAAGCTACAAGTTAGTGTAGTGCGTCCTCCTCACAGTGTTCAGCTAAAACTACAAGTTAGTGTAGTGCGACCTCTGTACAGTGTTCAGCTAAAGCTACCTGTAGAAGGTTGGTAGTGTTTTCCTGATCTTATCACTACCGCAGGCAGCTAAATAAGCTACAAGTTCATTTTTTGCGAGCTCTGCACAGTGTTCAGCTAAAGCTACCTGTAGAAGGTTGGTGGTGTTTTCCTGATCCTACTACAGTACTACAGTGCACCTCCCTGCTGTCTGCAACCTGCTACAGGACTACAGTGCACCTCCCTGCTGACTACAGGATCCTGCCTTCTACTTCAGTGTTCCAGTCAGGCACTTGTGCCCCTCTGTACTTTCGAGTCCCTGTTCACACCTTCAGGGGTTCTTAAGTCGGAGGCATACGAGAGGCCGTTCTCTGCATTCCGGGCTCCTCCTACCAGGTACGTGACAATAAGCTACAAGTTAGTTTTTTGCAAGCTCTGCACAGTGTTCAGCTAAAGCTACCTGTAGAAGGTTGGTTGTGTTTTACTGATCCTATCACTACCGCAGGCAGCTAAATAAGCTACAAGTTCGTTTTTTGCGAGATATGCACAGTGTTCAGCTAAAGCTACCTGTAGAAGGTTGGTGGTGTTTTCCTGATCCTATCACTACCGCAGGCAGCTAAATAAGCTACAAGTTAGTTTTTTGCGACCTCTGCACAGTGTTCAGCTAAAGCTACCTGTAGAAGGTTGGTGGTGTTTTCCTGATCCTATCATTACCGCAGGCAGCTAAATAAGCTACAAGTTAGTGTAGTGCATCTTCCTCACAGTGTTCCGCTAAAACTACAAGTTAGTGTAGTGCGACCTCTGCACAGTGTTCAGCTAAAGCTACACGTTAGTGTAGTGCATCCTTCTCACAGGGTTCAGCTAAAGCTACAAGTTAGTGTAGTGCACAGTGTTCAGCTAAAGCTACATGTTAGTGTAGTGCGTCCTCTGAACAGTGTTGAGCTAAAGCTACAAGTTAGTGTAGTGTGTCCTCCTCACAGTGTTCAGCTAATACTACAAGTTAGTGTAGTGCGACCTCTGCACAGTGTTCAGCTAAAGCTACCTGTAGAAGGTTGGTGGTGTTTTCCTGATTCTATCACTACTGCAGGCAGGTAAATAAGCTACAAGTTAGTGTAGTGCGTCCTCCTCACAGTGTTCAGCTAAAACTACAAGTTAGTGTAGTGCGTCCTCTGAACAGTGTTCAGCTAAAGCTACAAGTTAGTGTAGTGCATCCTCTGAACAGTGTTCAGCTAAAGCTACAAGTTAGTGTAGTGCACAGTGTTCAGCTAAAGCTACAAGTTAGTGTAATGTGTCCTCTGAACAGTGTTCAGCTAAAGCTACAAGTTAGTGTAGTGCGTCCTCCTCACAGTGTTCAGCTAAAACTACAAGTTAGTGTAGTGCGACCTCTGCACAGTGTTCAGCTAAAGCTACCTGTAGAAGGTTGGTGGTGTTTTCCTGATCCTATCACTACTGCAGGCAGCTAAATAAGCTACAAGTTCGTTTTTTGCGACCTCTGCACAGTGTTCAGCTAAAGCTACCTGTAGAAGGTTGGTGGTGTTTTCCTGATCCTATCACTACCCGCAGGCAGCTAAATAAGCTACAAGTTAGTGTAGTGCGTCCTCCTCACAGTGTTCAGCTAAAACTACAAGTTAGTGTAGTGCGACCTCTGTACAGTGTTCAGCTAAAGCTACCTGTAGAAGGTTGGTAGTGTTTTCCTGATCCTATCACTACCGCAGGCAGCGTTCAGACAATTTTTTAGTCCGCAGCCCCAAGGTATGATCGGTTCCAGCAACCATCGCCAGCATCTGTTTTACATGGTGCACGAATACCTAGGGGCAAGATCTGACTTGGAGACCTTTCCCACCGAAAATCCTCTGGGTTACTGGGTCTTGAGGATGGATCACTGGCCAGAGCTTACACAGTATGCAATTGAGCTACTGGCCTGTCCTGCATCCAGCGTTCTTTTGGAATGCACATTCAGTGCAGCTGGAGGCTTTGTAACCGATCACAGGGTGCGTCTGTCCACCGACTCGGTCGATCGACTGACCTTCATAAAAATTAATCAGTCTTGGATCACCACCAGCTACCAAGCACCTGATGCTGATTTAACCGAATAATTTTTTTTAAAATGTCAGATCCCTTCAAAGACTGCCTATGCTGATGCTGATTGACTATCCTGTTATGCTGAGTTATTATCCTCTTCCTCCTCAATGATCATGCTGATAGCTTGTAAGAACATTTTTGGTTCTGGGCCCCGGCCACCAGTGCCTAAGGCCCAATTTTTAAGCCTCTGTTTAACAGGGGCATGTAATTACAATTTTTGATGCAATTCTTTGCAGCAGGGCTAGTTCCTGCACTCCAACTAGAGTATCTGTGAGGGGTTGCAGTGTTGTGGCACCAACACCAGTGACTAAGGCCCAATTTTTCAGCCCCTGTTCAACAGGGACATGTAATTAGAATTCTTGATCTAATATTTCACAGCAGGGCCCGTTTCTGCGCCCACCAAGATTAACTGTGAGGACTTACAGTGTTGTGGCACCAACACCACCACCACCACCACCAAAGGTCCAATTTTTCTGGCCCTGTTCAACAGGGGCATGTAATTACAATTCTTGATTGAATATTTCACAGCAGGGCACGTTTCTGCACCCACCAATATTACTGTGAGGACTTAAAGTGTTGTGGCACCAGCACCACCACCACCACCACCAAAGGCCCAATTTTTCAGCCCCTGTTCAACAGGGGCATGTAATTACAATTCTTGATCTAATATTTCACAGCAGGGCCCGTTCCAACGCCCACCAAGAGTAACTGTGAGGACTTACAGTGTTGTGGCACCAGCACCACCATCACCATCACCAAAGGCCCAATTTTTCTGCCCCTGTTCAACAGGGGCATGTAATTACAATTCTTGATCTAATATTTCACAGCAGGGCCCTGTGAGGGCTTACAGTGTTGAGGCCACAACAACACCTAAGTCCAAAATTTCTGCTGAGTATATAGGGCAGGCCCCTACTTTCAAACATCCAACTTACAAACGACTCCTACTTGCAAACGCAAGGAGACAACAGGAAGTGAGATGAAATCTACCCCATAGGAAGGGAAATTCTCTCCTGTAAGAGTTAATATGGGAAAAACTTTTCTCCTTTCCACTGATGCTTTATCACCAATCCTTGTTTAACTAAAAACCTCAAATTTTCAAAAAACATTTGTCATTGGGACAAAAAGTGAGGTGACATTTTCTGATGAGGAACACAGACAGCAAAACAAATGTCACAGAGGTGATAACCCTTCCCTATGTTTTCCAAAAAGCTTAAAAACAGATTTTTTGGCTGGAGCTACACTTTAAAAATGTACCAGTTCAAAATTACAAACAGATTCTACTTAACAACAAACCTATAGTCCCTGTCCTGTTTGCACCGCCTGTATACTGCTGTTCAGAGTATATAGGGCCTGGGGGCCCCACGCCTTTCCTTTTTTTAATTTGGGTGCGGGGTTCCCCTTAATAGCCATACAGGACCCAAAGGGCCTGGTAATGGACTGGAGGGTACCCATGCCGTTTGTATTACTGATTTTCATCCATATTGGCAGGCCCCGACATTACATTAAAGCCTAAACAGTTTTAAATGACTTTTTTTCCTTTAAAAATGTCATTTTGTGCAGGGACTGTTCTAAGCACGGGAAACATGCGCCACTTTACAGGCATACTATAGACACCCCCCAGGTACGATATTTAAAGGCATATTTCACTTTTTTTTTACTTTAAGCATCATTAAAATCACTGCTCCCGAAATAACGGCCCTTGGGCAGGAAACGGGTCCCCAAACCCTTTTTAGGACAATACCACGAAAATTAGCCTTTAAAATGAGCACTTTTGATTTCCAACGATCAAGTCCCATACACGTCAATGGGGTTCTAATGTTCGTGCAAATTTTCGGTCCGTTCGCAGGTTCTGGTGTGAATGGAACCGGGGGGTGTTCGGCTCATCCCTATTGTCAAGCAATGCTGATTTATTTTTATGAGGAGGTAAGCAAAGCCTTCAACAAAATAGGTGGCTGTGGATACAGTATACTTGGATTTTGCAAAAGCATTTAACATAGTTCCCCACATATGGCTAATGTGTAAGTAAGGTCTACAGACTTAAAAAAAATCAATTTGTAAATGGATAGAAAACTGTCTAAAAGACCATATTCAGAAACTAGTGGTTAATGATTCATAGTCTAAATGATCTATGGTTTTCAGTGGTGTACCCCAAGGTTCAATGTTGGGGCCCTTCTTTTTTAATATATTTATAAATGATTTAGAGTCTGGGATTAAAAGTAACATTTCTGTCTGTGTAGATGACACCAAGCTATGCATTATTATTATTATTATTATTATTATTATTATTATTATACAGGATTTATACAGTTTGTGCAACGTTTTACAACATGAGGGCAGACAGTACAGTTAAAATACAATTCAATACAGGGGGAATCAGAGGGCCCTGCTCGTTAGAACTTATAATCTAGGAGGGAGGGTCAAGTGATACAAAAGGTAATAACTGTGGGAGATGATCTGATGGAGAAAGTAAAAGTACAGTTGTTAGGTGGGGGCCGGATAAACTTCCTTGAAGAGAAGGGTTTTCAGGGATTGTCTAAAAGCAAGCAGAGTAGGAGATAGTCAGACAAATTGGGGTAGGGTGTTCCAGAGGATGGGAGAGGCTTGGGAAAAGTCCTGGAGCCGAGCATGGGAGGAGGTGACGAGGAAATTAGAGAGCAACAAAGGGAATGAGTAGGTTGGTGTTTGAGACTAGGTTCGTGATGTAGGTGGGGGCTTTGTAAGTCTTTATTAGAATTTAATTTGTTGGGTGAGTGGAAGCCAGTGGAGGGATTGACAGAGAGGGGTAGCAGACACAGAACAGTTGGTAAGTTGGATGAGTCTGACAGCAGCATTCATGATGGACTGAAGGGGGGTAGCCTATGTAAAGGTAATCCTGTGAGGAGGGAGTTGCAGTAGTCGAGGCGGGAGATGACCAGGGAGTGAACTAGGAGTTTTGTGGTGTCATTGATTAGGAAGGGGCATATTTTGGAGATGTTGCAGAGGTTGAGATGTCAAGATTTGGAAAGTGTTTGGATCTGGGGCCGAAAGGATAGTTCAGAGTCCAGGGTTACACCTGGAACCTTGGCATGCAGGGAAGGGCTGATAGTAGTGCTATTGAATAACATCACTACAGGATGTCTCCAACTTACAATCCGACCTCAATGCACTGTTTCATTTAGCAACTATGTGTCAAATGAGGTTTAATGTTGATAAAGGTAAAGTTATTGGGGGGTTAAAAGTATGTACAAATCTATTACGTCTACCTCCAACGCAGGTAGTCAGACACTATAGCTGGCTACTGTGTTTCTTCACCTATAACAGCACCTTTTCATAAAGCAAGCAGGCAACTGGTACTTGGTTGCCCCCAGGACTTATACACAATGCTATAGTGCCTGGCCTCCACGCAAGGGAAGATGTGAACTGAGCAAAGCAAACAGATACTTGCGGCTAGCAGATAGATAGCATGGATCTATGACAGTCTAGGTAAAAGGCAGACTGAGTTCAGGGAATAGTCAAAATACCGGTCCAAAGTCATACACAGGGAAATCCAAACAAGCAGAGTAGGACAGACAGACAGGGAGCTTGATCAGGAACAACACACGTATTACTCTCTATAACAAGCATCCAAATTTGGGTTTAGCTGGCTTATAACAGGTTTGAGTTTCCACCCAGAGACTGAGCACATCAATCAGCCTGCAGATGGACAGACAGACAAGGAGAGTGCCATAGCCAAAACTCCGAAAGCTGGAATGAGGAACAGGAGCACTAAATGATCCTGACAAAATCATACATATTAGGGGGAGTACAACTGGGGGAATTAATGATGGAGAAGTATCTGGGTGCTCTGGTAGATCATAAGCTTAAAGCAGTATACCCGCAAAAAAAAATCTGTAAGGCAAAGGCATAATCAGTTAGTATGCACCGCCTCCTAGCTCATTATGAAATACTTACCTTAGAACGAAGCGCAAGAATCACCTCCCAGTCACCGCTAAGGGAGATGACATGTTACCTCTGTGTTTCTTCCGGGTTCGTGGCTCTGGCGCTGTGAGTGGCCGAAGCCGCAATGACATCCGCGTGGGAGTCCTCTTTCTGGCAAGGATCTCTGATTTTCCGGCAGCATCCGCCAAACCTTCAAAGCGCATGCGCCGCTGACATCAGCGGCTGCATGCAAGGTGAATATCTCCTAAACTCCTAAATTCTTTCCTAAATACACATTCTATAACTGTATGCTAATATTAAAGTTGATCCAGGGAATATCCAATTGCCTCTTGGGAGATCAGGAAGGAATCCCCCCCCCACTGGAGCAAATTGAATCATATTATATATTTTTTTGTCTTCCTCTGGATCAACTGTGGGTATAGGATTGTGTATATGGAGGTTTTTTTTTTCTCTGTTGGTTGAACTGGATGGACTTTTTTCAACCAGATTAACTATGTTACTATTGTATGTAACTATTGATGCATAAATGAATAGTGAGTTCATTGATGCAAGAATCAGCTTATAGGCTGCTGTCCTGGTGGTATCAAACATTGGAATGACCCCATCAGATTTTTTGGAGCCTCCCAAGAAGAGTTAACATTGTCTTTCAGAGTTGGTGGACCATACAACCAGTTTTTCAGATTTGGTGGACCATACAACCATTCTGGAGTCAGATCAATCTGCGTGAAACACAGATAACAGGGGACATTCATCCCTTAGAGCTGGGGAATAATCTTCTTTTATGCAACATCAGTGTCTACCAGGATCAAGAAAAATGCTTGTTTAATGAATTTTCACATTCCGGTGCACTATAAATCCCATACACTTCCAACAGTTAATGAATGGAAAAATATGGTAGATTGCATAGCATAAATGATTCTAAGCAGACCTGAACACTTTCAACCCACTATAGATAATATTTATCATAACTTGCTTCATCTTTTTCCTATGGCTTTACAATACCATACACATTTGTGAAATTGTATCATATTCAATTCCTGCGATCTTCCCCTTCCTTCACTGTTCATTCCTCTCCCCCATCTATTCCCTTTTCTCCTCCTACCCAACACACCTTCCTCCTCCCCACCCCACCTTCTACCCCTATCTTTTTTTTCCCTCTTTGGTTCTTCTTATATCTGGTTCTATTTCACCTATCTCTAGTTCCACTCCCAGGGGGCTGCACATACAGGGGGTTCTTCCAAAGAAGTGGGGTTCTCTAAATAAGTGGCACTTCTGCTCTTGCACCATCCATCTGAACATTTTCTTCTCTCTTCACAGGTAAACCTGTGTTTATACCTCCATATATCTTTAAACTGAACATTGACTGACTGCTCAAATGCATATTTGGTAAACCTGCGTTTATACCTCCATATACCTTTAAACTGAACATTGACTGGCTGCTCAAATGCATATTTGGTAAACCTGCGTTTATACCTCCATATACCTTTAAACTGAACATTGACTGACTGCTAAAATGCATATTTGGTAAACCTGCGTTTATACCTCCATATACCTTTAAACTGAACATTGACTGACTGCTCAAATGCATATTTGGTAAATCTGCGTTTATACCTCCATATACCTTTAAACTGAACATTGACTTACTGCTCAAATGCATATTTGGTAAACCTGCGTTTATACCTCCATATACCTTTAAACTGAACATTGACTGACTGCTCAAATGCATATTTGGTAGATCTGTTTGTCACCGCTGTTTCAACTCCATCTGTAGCCATGCTCACATTATTTCAATGTTTATTTAGCCATTAAGTCTTACCTAAATTATGGGTTCCCTTATCTTTACAATTTTGTCCTTTTAGTCCCCTTGCAGTTTGATTGTGGTGTGAAAGTTATGCTCTGCTAGCTGTGTTCCTAATATCCCCTCTCAATTGACTAATTGCCAGATTCTATCCACACCCAACACACAGTAAACAAGGTCTTCCTTATAGGGGAACACATACAGGGGGCTGCACATACAGGGGTTCTTCCAAAGAAGTGGGGTTCTTTAAATAAGTGGCACTTCTGCTCTTGCACCTCAGCAATTTGCACAAAGCAAACTACAACAGACTGCAGATGACCTCAATTCTAAATGATCTCACCTTCCTCTCTGAAAGATGCTCTCTTTACCTCTCCTCCTTTTTACAATTGCTGCCTCTCTCCTTACACTCTCTTTTCTTCACCCCTCTGCTCCACCCCACAATCTGTACATATCACCCTCACTTCTCCCCACCCCCTATTACTGCACACATCACCTCTTTCTAACTCTAAACCCACTTGCTAACAAAACCCCCAGGATACTGAAGCATGTCCCCTCATACAAATCATATTCTCATATTACCTCCCTTACTCTTCTGCTTCTCCTAACCGCTGGAGATATTTCCCCAAACCCTGGGCCTCCCTTATTTAACTCTGCCCAACACACCCAACACCATCACCCTACACCCTCTGGCAGTAGTCGCAATCTACGCAATTTAGTCTCCATTCCTCTTTTTCCCATCGCCAGCCTCCCTCTCTCCTGCGCCTTCTGGAACGCCCGCTCTTTCTGCAACAAACTCACTGCTGTTCATGACCTCTTTGTCACTAATTCCTTCAATCTACTTGCTCTCACCGAAACCTGGCTCCACGAATATGACACTACTTCTCCTGCTTCCCTATCCCAGGGTGGCCTTCACTGGACTCACTCCCCTAGGCTTAATGGACGCAAGGGAGGTGGAGTGGGATTCCTCCTATCCCCCCAATGCACCTTCCAGGTTATTCACTCTCCTCCCTCTTTTTCTCTCTCATCATTTGAAGCCCACTGTATACGTCTATTCTCTCCTACTTCCCTAAGAATTGCTGTGATCTTCCGGCCCCCTGGACCATAATCGACTTTCCTTGATGAGTTTTCTGCCTGGCTACCCTACTTTCTCTCTTCAGAAATTCCCACAATCCTTCTTGGTGATTTCAACATCCCTGCTAATACAAACACTCCTGCTACTTCTAAACTTCTTAGTCTAACCTCTTCATTTGACCTAAAACAATGGGTACAGGCTTCTACTCACTCTGATGGCAACTCCCATGACCTTGTATTCTCCTACCTATGCACTCCGTGCAACTTCTCAAACAATCCTTTTCCTCTCTCCGACCACCACCTTATTAGTTTCTCTCTCCCCCTGTCTTCCACCACCTTTCCCTCCAATTGCCTAACCATCACCCGTAGAAATTTTCGCAACTTCAACTCCTCTCTCCTCTATTCTGCTACTGACCACCTCTATGACAAAATCTCTTCCCTGTCCTGCCCCAACCAAGCCACGTCTATCTACAATAAATCCCTGTCCTCCACCCTGGACAAGCTCGCTCCCTCACTACACGCAGAATCAGGCCTTGACCCCTACAACCCTGGCAAACAGATGACACTAAAATTCTCAAAAAACATAGTCGCGCTCTTGAGCGTCTGTGGCACAAGACTAAGTCTCTCAAAGACTTCAACCAATACAAATCTGCCCTCCAAAAATACTATTCTTTCCTCCACACTGCCAAACAAACCTATTTTACAGCTCTTATTAACACCTTCTCATCTAGTCCCCATAAACTCTTCTCTACCTTCAACTCTCTACTTTTTCCTCCACTGCCTCCACCCACTGACTCACTCACTGCCCAGGAGATCACTAATCACTTAAAAAACAAGATTGATACAATTCGCAATGAAATCTCCACTCTACAGGTATCTCCCCCAGCAAAGACCCCATGTCAACAGGTACAACTGACATTCCACCTATTCAAATCTGCTACTACAGATGAAGTTGCTAAACTCCTTTCTATCGCCCACCTAACCACCTGTCCCCTGGACCCTATTCCCTCTCATATGCTACAGTCGCCCTCTGACTCCATCCTACACTCTCTAACCCACATCTTCAATCTCTCCCTCACCTCTGGCATCTTCCCCAATGCTCTAAAACATGCACTGGTCACCCCAATACTTAAAAAGCAGTCCTTGGACCCTACCAATCTTAACAACCTACGCCCTATCTCCTTGCTCCCTTTTCCTCTAAACTCCTTGAATGTCTGGTTTACAACCAACTGTGAGACCACCTCATTAAAACCAACCTTCTTGATCCCCTTCAATCTGGATTTCGCCCTCAACACTCCACAGAAACTGCTCTTTAAAAACTCAGAAATGACCTACTAACTGCAAAAACCAATGGACACTATTCTGTACTCCTACTTCTGGATCTTTCAGCTGCCTTTTGACACGGTTGACCACCCCCTCCTCCTCAAAAAACTTTACTCCCTCGGTCTCCATGACTGTGCTCTTCAGTGGCTCTCATCCTACCTATCCCAACGAACCTTCAGTGTCACTTACAATTCTACTTCCTCCACTCCTCTTCCCTTCTCTGTCGGGGTCTCCCAAGGTTCTGTTCTTGGACCTCTTTTATTTTCAATCTACATCTCTTCCCTGGGTCAGCTGATAGCCTCTCACGGCTTTCAATATCATTTCTACGCTGATGACACACAAATCTATCTCTCCACCCCTCAACTCACTCCATCAGTCTCCTCACGCATCACTAACTTACTAACCAACATATCTGTATGGATGTCACACCACTTCTGCAAACTCAACTTGGCCAAAATCGAGCTTATAATATTTCCTCTCCCACGTGCCTCTTCCCCTGACTTCTCTGTCAAGAGCAATGGCACAACCATCCACCCCTCCCCACATGTCAGGGTTCTAGCTGTTATCCTGGATTCTGAACTCTCCTTTCGGCCCCACATCCAATCACTTTCCAAAGCTTGCCGCCTCAACCTCCGCAACATCTCTAAACTATGTCCCTTTCTAACCAATGAAACCACAAAGCTCCTGATTCACTCCCTGGTTATCTCTCGCCTCGACTACTGCAACTCCCTCCTCATTGGCTTACCTTTAAATAAACTATCCCTCCTTCAGTCCATCATGAATGCTGCTGCCAGACTCATCCACCTTACAAACCACTCAGTGTCTGCTACCCCTCTCTGCCAATCCCTCCACTGGCTGCCACTCGCCCAACAAATTAAATTCAAAATACTAACAATAAGTTACAAAGCCATCCACAACTCTGCCCCCAGCTACATCACTAGCCTAGTCTCAAAATACCAACCTAATTGCCCTCTCCGTTCCTCCCAGGACATCCTGCTCTCTAGCTCCCTCATCACCTCCTCCCATATCCGCCTCCAGGTCTTCTCCCGAGCCTCGCTCATCCTCTGGAATTCCCTACCCCAATCTGTCAGACTGTCTCCAAATTTATCTACTTTTAGGCGATCCCTGAAAACTTTCCTCTTCAGAGAAGCCTATCCTGCCTCCATCTAACAACTGCACTATTTTCTCCATTAGCTCATCCCCCACAGCTATTACCCTTTTGTATAACTTGACCCTCCCTCCTAGATTGTAAGCTCTAACGAGCAGGGCCCTCTGATTCCTCCTGTATTTAATTGTATTGTACTTGTACTGTCCTCCCTAATGTTGTAAAGTGCTGGGTAAACTGTTGGCGCTATATAAATCCTGTATTATAATAATAATAATAATAATAATAATAATAGTTACTTGTTTCTCTCTGTAACTTCCATTGAAATTCTTTAACAAAACACTTACCTCTTCTAATTTCATGGATAAGCACAATGACATTTGTTTCTGATGGGTATGGCTATCAGAACCTTCGCATAATAGATCAGTCCATCACTTATTTCTAATTTGGGGTTCTACCACAACCTTGCTAAAAATGTTCAGGACATACACTCAATATTGAGCTATATTTGGCTAATAAGTATATATATAAGTTTTCTTTGAACACTATACGTGTTCATCTATTTTGTGTTATGTGCTTATCTATGAACATATTGGGGTTAGTTTACTAACTGGAGAGTCAAAATGTATGTCAAATTATATGCAGCTCTGCATAGAAACAAATCAGCTTCCAGTTTTTTGTCAGAGCTTAAAGTGACACTAAAAGTTCAGTTTTTTTTTTTTAAATAATAAACATGTCATACTTACCTCCACTGTGCAGTTCATTTTGCACAGAGTGGCCCCGATCCACCTGTTCTGGGGTCCCACAGCGGCTCACATGGCTCCTCCCCGCAATAGATAACCCCCTTTGCGGAGCTCTCTCCCGAGGAGGTTATCTTGCGGGCACCCTCCCGTGTCATACACTTGGCGTCCATAGCCACCGAGTGATTGACAGCGGCGGGAGCCAATGGCTGCGCTGCTATCATTCTATCCAATGAAGAGCCGAGAAGTCGTGGAGAGAGCGATGCAGGATCACGCCCATGGAAATTCAGGGCTCAGGTAAGTAAAACGGGGAGGCTGGGGGGCCGGACACTGCAAGGTGTTTTTTCACCTTAATGCATAGGATGCATTAAAGTGAAAAAAACACACGCCTTTACAACCCCTTTAATTGAACAAGCTGAATTTAGAAGTATCATTAACATCTGCACTAACATTTTACACTCCCCAGTTTCAGTAAATCAACCCATGGTGTCTCTCTCATACTCCCCTTGTTATACTTTATGATTTAATATTGTTTGTAATTTTTTATTGTAAGTTTTCATAAAGAAAGTTATATAGATAAAAAAAAAACAAGATTCACTTCAATTATCCAATCATGTCCAAATGAAAAAAATAAACAAGGGTTAGCTTTTTACATGGATAATTGAATTGAATCTTCACTCTTTGAGTGAACATTCTCAACTTTGATAAAGGAGTAAACGCTATTTAATTTTCAATACCTCTATAGAAGTGCTTGGACATACTAGAATAACATCACAAAGAGGGTAGATTGCACAACTTTAGAAAGAAAAGTTAAATTAAAAAAAACTATTGTTTTTTTGGGTTCTTTTATGTGCATGGGGGCAGATAGTTCAACGTTTCCTGGGTCCCGAAGTACAGCTTTATAGGGTAGCTCCACATTCATGGTAAAAAAAAGGCAAATAAGGAAAAAAGAATATAGAATATATAATTGCGATAAGCATTACCTTTGCTTTTTAATCTGCGGCTCTGTAATTTTCTGTAAAATTCAATGCAATATGGCAACTTGGTGGCATTTTGTACACAAATGGTGAATGGAGTGCCCCTAGAAATTTTGTTTTCTGCTTGTGTGATTGGCTCACTGTTTTTCTCAGAAGTCTGAACCAGTGTTAATTTCATTGATGAAAATATTTTCTTCATTTTCATCAGCTGCATAATTTCAGTGAAAAAACTAAAGGAAAGTCAAATTCGAATTAAGTCAAATGATGAAAACTATGATGAAAATTAGTACCAATTTTTGGCAACAAATGTACTGAAATTGTGAGGGTTTACCCACCTGAACTTCTGCTTTCCTTGGAGCTTCGCCTGTCTGTTAAAAACCCCAGCCCCCTGACTCTATTGAAAAGCTTTATTGGCTGAGAGATGCAGGCTCCCATCAATTCTTTCCCTTTCCTATTCAGTTCCACACATTACATCCATTCACACTATCTCTTTGGCACCCTCTGCTGGCCTTTTCTAAATTGGCAACACAATTCCACCCCCAGCCTATAATAATAGCACATTAAAGTTTAAACATGTACTGCACTATTGCACTACCACACAGTGGCAGCCCGTCAATAGGGGGTGCAGGGGTGCCGCCCCCTCAAAGCTAGAAGGGAAGCATGATGTTTCTGCAATCATGTGATTGCAGCTGGGAAGCTTGATTGGCTTCCTTTAGCATTTCCTCAGGGCGCAAAGCCGTGCACCCCAACACTCCCACTATACAATTATTCTTTGTGATTGGCGGAGCCGTGGAGAACATTGGGCGGTACTTTTAGCTGAACCGCTTCACTTCCAGTCTCGCTGGTCAACTTTTCCCGGTCCCATGGTGGTGGAACACAAGGACTGAGCCTCTCTGAGTGAGCTGGCTGGCCTTCAGACAATCCTGTACACCTCCCCTCCTGCTGCTACTTAGCCCAGAGAACACCCAGATTGGACAGTGGAGTGCCCAGGGTGATCACTGTCCAGCTTGCATACAGGTAGTTGGCCAACTGGCCATCCATCCAGTGCTCTATCCAGGGCTGCTGATAAGGGGGGGGCCCTGGGCTGGGGGGGCATCAGTTCATCGGGAGAGCCGAGGAGACTGTAACTAGAGGGACAATTTTTTCTATTTTGGCTCCTATGCGGATTTACACTGGCCGCATTTGCAGAGGAGCTGCTTAACAGGTAAAAGAGATATAAAGTAATCAGTGATGGAAAGGGTGTCAGTCAGACAGTCAGTATGTGGACCCCTAGAGAGGAATGCCCAGATCTGAGACCATACTTGTAAAGAAGACCTTAATGGCTCATTCGCACAGCTGGGAGGGGCAGTACAAGCAGGCAGTTGAGCTGAAGTTTTACCACCCTCAACCTCCCCACCTGAAAAGAGATGCAGCCACTCAGTGCTGTTCAATGGCAAAAATGAAATGGCATGTCACCATGAATAGGGTGCACGACAACTACCCTGCAAGTCTGTGCAATGAACATGGCTGGGGCATTGTGGGTCTGCTTATGATAGGCACAGTGAGGCTGCATTTGACGGGCACAGTGAGGCTTCCATTGACAGGCACAGTGAGGCTGCATTTGATTGGCACAGTGAGGCTGCATTTGATTGGCACAGTGAGGCTGAATTTGACGGGCACAGTGAGGCTGAAATTGACTTGCACAGTGAGGCTGCAATTGATGTGCACAGTGAGATTGCATTTGATGGGTACAGTGAGGCTGCATTTGATGGGCACAGTGAGGCTGCAATTGATGGGCACAGTGAGGCTGCAATTGATGGGCACAGTGAGGCTGCAATTGATGGGTACAGTGAGACTGCATTTGACAGGCACAGTGAGGCTGCAATTGACTTGTACAATGAGGCTGCAATTGATGTGCACAGTGAGGCTGCATTTGAAAGGCACAGTGAGGCTGCATTTGATGGGCACAGTGAGGCTGCAATTGATGGGCACAGTGAGGCTGCATTTGTCAAGCACAGTGAGGCTGCAATTGATGGGCATGGTGAGGCTGCAATTGATGGGCACAGTGAGGTTGCAATTGATGGGCACAATGAGGCTGCAATTGATGGGCACAGTGAGGCTGCAATTGACGGGCACAGTGAAGCTGCAATTGACGGGCACAGTGATGTTGCATATGATGGGAACACTGAGGCTTCATATGATGGGCACATCATATGCAGCCTCACTTTTATCCAGCAGTAATGATACATAATCACTTGATAAATGGCTATTTACAGCCCTGCATTACTAACAGTTTAATTTTTCAGTTTGTTTGCGCCCCCCCTAAAAATTTTGAGCACCAGCTGCCACTGCTACCACAAAAGAATAAGTAGGGGACATCTACTAAACTGCCGAAAGAAAAAAAAAGAAAAAAGAAAAAGGCTTTTTTTATTTTTTTTTCTCAATATTAAATGCTGGTAATATATTCCGGTAATATGTGCAGTGGCATTACAGCCAATAGAGTTTACAGTTTTTTTTTATTATTTTAAAATCAAAAAGCAATATTTTTGTTTATAAATAAAACAAAGTTTTATAAACAAAGACATTATATATCACAATGGCTAAGTCTGTGTCTGTAGTGCATGTTCAAACCTTAATACCATACATAATAACATGTTATTAGATTTTTACTCCAGGAGTACATAATGAGATTGGCAATGCTAGAGAAATGCTTAAATAATGCATTACAATTTAACTAAACCCATTAGATGTTAGACAACTAAAATGCACTGGAGATTTTAGTAGAATAAAATACAACTAAAATTAAAACAATTCAGATGACTGAAATATGACTAAAACTAAAATGGCATTTTAGTCAAAAGACTATGACTAAAACTAAATTGAAATTTGATGTCACAATTAACACGGGTCTGAACTAAGGTATATGTCAGATTTTAGGCATCCTCTGCAAGAAAAATGTCAGTATTTGTGAGATGTTCCTAGAGGATTAATCACTTTTAAAGTAATGCAGACCCTGCTACTCTCCTCATTAGAACCATGCAAGTGAATCAGCTGATAAAACAATCAATACCCTTCAGAATCAGTATCCAAAAGACATATAAAAACAAAGAGCTGTTCCTTCAGAGAGGAAATAAGTAGGACTCTGCAGCATGTACATTGATCAATCAGAGGAAAATATTTTTCTTAACAAAGGTGGAGTTACACTTTAAGTTCTGAGGCAGAATAGTACATGACTGCAGTACTAACCATTAGCATTGCTTTTAAGAGATGAAAAAGAGTGCGTCCAGCACATGATGAGAACCTTGGTTGTTCAGGATAAAAAAACACCCTGACAGGTTCCCCTTAAATCTAAATTTTTCTTCTAATCTGAATAATTAATCTAGATTGCAAGGAACTAAAGAAGATATGCCTTTCAACTGGTAAATGAAATATAAAGTCAGATATGAAAGCAGGGACATAGGGAAGGTAGTATGACATTTCATAGCACTAACATATAATTTCAGATGACAAGATTTTGTACCTCACTGACTTTTTATCAGATAGTTACTGTGTCTTTTGTCCTGAGGCAAACATCCATTTTATACATAAATCATAGTTTTCTGCAGAGTGCAAGCTGATATTTGTTCTTGAAACCACTACAGTATGAGTTCAAGAGTTTCCTCCATGCCAGGTTTGCGCCATCAGATAATTTTACAACATAATAATTACTTTTGGTAGTAACAATCTCAAGAAAATGTATGATTACATTAAAACTGATATGTAAAGTCAAACTTGTAGGAGGTTTCATATTTTTTTAATGGTTAAATGTTTTTTAATGAAAAAACAATGCAAACAACAATATTTATAAAATGTAAGTGTGCAACAATGTGTATAACAGAAAACATGACACCACTGAAAATAGAAAATAATTATTTCCAAAGGTAAAGAAGAATAGGGCAAAATATGATCCATACAATGATTTGCTAAATGGGTGATTTGCAAATGTAGAATTTACCTGAAATAATGCAAACAGAATGTTTCAGTCAGCAGAGAGTCATACAATTCATGATCTAAGATTAATTAAATTCCTGCATTATTTAGTACAACCTGCATCCAAATATTCAAGCTGAACAAAAATCGTTAGTCAAAGTTTCTTCTGCTCCAAATCTAATTTTAACATTTAAGACTTTTAAACCCATATAGCAAGGAAGTGTGCTGCAAGTTTGAAAATGGCTTGCCAGACTTGCCAGGCTTCACAGGTTTGTTGAACAATTGCAGCAAGTCCACATTGCATGATTCCAGATCTACTTTCTTTGCAAACATTCTGCAAGTCTGCTGCAAGTTCTGGTTCAGTTATGTTGTACAATAGTCATCCCACCACAGGGGTCACTGTGGCTGACTTTCCATGCTGTAGACTAGCAGAGTTCTTGCTGTAGACTCACCACTGCAACTTTGCTCTTACTAGAGGCTTGCCACGCAAATTTGCTACAAATTGGAAAAATGTCAACTAGAACTTGTGCCTCAAGTGCTCTGCAAGTGTACAATTTGCCAGTAAAAACATGCAGCAAGTTAACAGACTTATAATTTGACCCTGCACATTTTGTGGCAAGTTATCCTTGCTACCTGGGAAGATTCATTACATGAGGGAAATCAGATATCTTACTGTAACTATAATAACAGTTTAAGGATGATAGGCAAGTGTGAACACAACTCACATACAGGAGAAGTAATGTTTAAAAAATGTAAGCTGTAAAAACATTGACGAGACCCTGTCTGTCACCAACTTAAACATTTGCATAATTACAGAACAGAAAATAAGAAGTATTTTAAATACAGTGTTTTTTTATTCTCCATAAATTATTTTTTACTCCTTGGTAATGTGTCTTTAAACTTGCTAGAAACATTGACTAGTCGGTTCCCTAGCACAGCCTGTTCCTTTGTTGCATGTTGTAGTTTATTCGTTTTCTGTGAGAGTCTGATTACTGTATGTGCTAGCCCAACTCTACTGCCACTTCACTCATTTCCCTACTTACCATTTTAGGTAGCTGCTGAGAGAGGAAAGAAGGAGAATAATATACAATGTCACTTGACCAAATGGATGTATTTAGAAATTGACAAGCGTTTTGAATAACATTAAAGCTGGCGCCCGTTAATGTACCTACTCAATACTATTAAAGTGAGCTTGAAACCCCCATATAAGTCTTTTTGTTGCAACAACATTAAAGTCCCATTTTGGAAAACACTATGCTAAAGTCATAGTACTGTATTCTGTAACTGTCAGTGTCCAATGTTTTTGTGTGCTCCATTCATTTTTTTTCATATATGATGGAATTTTCTGTACTACATTTGATTATATGTATAGGTAACAGGGATTGTAATAACTGACACCTTCAAATGGGATGAGAACTATATGAATGTGCTATGAGAATACTCACAGTGACCCAAATAGACTTTAGGGTCTCAGCTCCAGCATCCCCCATTCAATGTGTTGCACTGAGGGTGCAGGTGAGGCTAGGAGTCTGCCCTGACTACATATAATTCACAGAAAAAATAGAGAAAAATCTCAGCCAGGCACACTATACAAGCCTAGTGTGTAATAAGTGATAACAGCCTCAGCGTAACTTTTTCTAGGCCATGCCCCCAACATGTTTTGTCCCACCCACTGGATGGGCTTGTATGGTGTGCAGTGGCTGAGATTTCTTTGTTATGAGAGTAACAGCAGAAATTGAGAATTTGTTGGGCAAGATATTTACAAAAAAAAATTTTCTCTATTGGAATTTTTTATATTCTTTGTGAGAATACAGGTAACAGAGCAGTTCTATTCCTACCCTAATCCTCCCCCTCTTCTCTTGTTTCTTCCTTTACCAAATACAACTGTTTTTCAAATGAGTGAGCACTGGGGAAAAACTAAGATGAGCCACGTTGCATTCCCAAGTAAGTTGTTCTGTCCCTAATGCAAACGTGGAAGCATAATGGTATAGTTAGCGGGAGGTGTGAAAAGCAATTTGTCATAAAGCTTGGAATACTGAAGTATTTCTCCTTTGATTCTGTTACACAGTGGGGGGGGGGGGGGTCTTCTGCCCTGTTTTAAGGCTAACCCCCTCCAGACAGCTCCATGGTCTGGAAGGAAGGCATTGTTCTGTGTTTGACTGTTTGTTTATGTACTTTAATTACCCCCTGGGGCTTCTCTGTGTCGTTACACATATCAGTCCTCCTATTCAAGCTATCGGACCAATCCCTGCTGACCCTGTTTCAAGTCCTCATTTGCATGGCCAAGAGGACCTAATTGAAGACTAAAGTGTACTTTACAATTGACCAATAGGAAAGTGGTTGTTGGGGGCGGGGTGTTCAAACTGCTGTGTATAAAATTGTGTTGTGTGCATTCAATAAAAGTGAGATCCCGAACCATCAGATGTTGCGATCTGCAATCTGATTCTATAGCCGCAGAGGAGTTTCGGGAGAGTGGAATTGAGCGAGCAGGGGCTCGTTACACAATTAACCTGCACACCCAGCAGAGATCAAGTCAAATGGTCATAGATAGGTGAAGCTGCTATGCCTACACAGCAGCTGGGAAATTGATTGAGAAAGCCACAAGACACAGTTTTGCAAGTAGGCTTATACTATATAGTGACACAGCCCCAAATGATCCACAATGGCTCAAAAGTGATATGGTCCAGACATATTTAGACAGAATAATGGTGGATAAAATACCTGGACCAGATGTTATACACCCGCGGATCCTAAAACAATTGAGCTCTGTTATTTCAAGACCATTGTTTCTAATATTTAGGGACTCGATTTTGACTGGAATGGTACCAATGAATTGGCGCAGGGCCAATGTGGTGCCCATATTTAAAAATGGATAAAGGTCTTTACCAAGTAACTACAGACCTGTTAGTTTAAATTCTATAGTCAGAAAGATACTGGAGAGTTTAATAAAAGACCACATAGACGAGTTCTTGCTGGAAAAAACTATTTTTAGCAACAGACAGCATGGATTCATGAAAGACAGAAGTTGTCAAACAAACTTGATTTCTTTTTATCAGGAGGTAAATAAAACCTTGGACAGAGGGATGGCTGTGGACGTGGTATATCTGGATTTTGTAAAAGCGATTGACACAGTTCCCCGCACACAGTTCATGTGTATGGTAAAGTCTACAGGTTTGGAAAGATCAATTTGGATGGATAGAAAACTGGCTAAAAGACAGAATTCAGAGAGTAGTGTTTAATGATTCTTATTCTGAATGGTCCAAGGTTATCAGTGGTGTACCCTAGTGTTCAGTGGTGGGACCCTTACTTTGTAATATCTTTATAAATGATATAGGGTCTGGGATTAAAAGTAAAATTTATGTCTTTGCAAATGACACTAAGCAGTGAAATAACGTCCTTACAGGGTGTCTCCAATTTACAAGCCGACCTCAATGCACTGTCTAATATGGCAACTAAGTGGCAAATGAGGTTTTTATGTTGATAGATGTAAAGTTGTGCACCTGGCGGGCTAAGAATATGCATGCATCATACATACTAGGGAGGGGAGTACAACTGGGGGGAAGCCATAGTGGAGAAGGATCTGGGGGTTTTGGAAGATCATAAGCTAAATAATAGCATGCAATGCCAAGCTGTGGTTTCCAAAGTGAGCAAGTCCTTTCTTGTCCTTTTTGTATTGAGAGAGGTATGGACTCCAGAGAGAGAGAGATATAATTTTGCCCCTGTATAAATTATTAGTAAGACCGCATCTGGAATATGCAGCTCAGTTTTGGGCACCAGTTCCAAAAAAGGATATTGGGGAACTGGAGAAGGTGCAGAGAAGGGCGACAAAACTGATAAGAGGCATTGAGGAGCTCAGCTACTGTATGAGGAAAGATTAGATTAACTAAATCTAGAGGAGATTAAGAGGGTTATGTACAAATACATAAGTGGTCCATATAGTGAACTTGTTGTTGAGTTATTCACTTTAAGAGAGACGGTTATATCTCACACCCTAACAGATCCCATTGCTGGCGACTCTCCTTGACTTTTGGGCTATTTTGTAAGTAGCTTCTCTATTCAAAGTAGACAATGGACATTTCTGATGCGATTTTCTCTATTGGCTGGAGGTTCCACATGTATCAATATTTATGATATTCCTTTGTTTTTCTCAGTTAAATTATGCATCCCACCCCTGATGACTGGCAAGAAGCCAAGAAACGCGTCGGGTTCGCAAACTAAGGATGCCCTATCAAGCCTAAATCATATCCCTGACATTTATCAATTTTTTATCGAGTTTTCTCATTTCATGCGATTTTGTGATTTTGATTGGCGATTTTAATTCATGTATTTCTGTTATGAATTGCATATATGTATGTCCATTGATTTGTTTTACACTACTGAGTCTTTAATGATTGTTACTGCTAAATATGCTTATATATCAATTCATGCGACTATGTCTGTATCTATACTACTTTATTGGTACTGTATGCATCAAAATCATGGACTTGACTATAAATTAAATCCAATCATTTTACCTACTCACATGTATTCATTATTATTATACTTTCAATTGACATGCTTCATTTAAAGTCCCACTTGCCCCTCTCTTCTTCTTTTATATATGAACCCGGGATGGAAGCATGCCATTGATATTTAGTTATGCGACTGGTCACTTTCTTTTGTCTTTATTCACTTTAAGGTCATCACAGAGGACAAGGGGGCACTCTTTACGTCTAGAGGAAAAAAGATTTCATCTCCATATACGGAAAGGTTTCTTCACAGTAAGAGCTATGACATTGTGGAATAGACTCCCTCCAGAGGTGGTTCTGGAAAGCTCAGTAGATTGCTTTAAAAAAGGCCTAGATTCTTTCCTAAATATAACTGGGTACTAACATGTATAGGTAAAGTTAATCCAGGGAAAATCCAATTGCCTCTTGGGGGATCAGGAAGGATTTTTTTCCCCTGCTGTAGCAAATTGGAGCATGCTTTGCTGCGGTTTTTTGCCTTCCTCTGGATCAGCTGTGGGTGAAGGATTGTGTATATGGGATTGTATTTATTTTTTTTTTTGGTTGAACTAGATGGACTTGTGTATTTTTTCAACCTGACTAACTATGTAACTATAATAAACTTGCAATTGTAGGGTTCTTCCTTTCCTTGGGTTGTTGGCTTTGAAACTCTAATGCCGCGTACACACGGTCGGACTTTTCGTCTACAAAAGTCCGATAGCCTGTCCGACAGACTTCCGACGTACCTTCGGCGGACTTGCGGCAGACTTTGTTACGAACGGACTTGCGCACACACGACCACACAAAAGTACGACAGCCTAGTACGCGGTGACGTACACCAAGTCCGACGAGACTATAAAACGGAAGTTCAATAGCCCGTACGACACCCTTTGGGCTCCTTCTGCTAATCTCGTGTTTATCTCGTGTTAGTAGAAGTTTGGTGAGAGACGATTCGCGCTTGTGAGACTCGTATTTTTCAGTTCGTTTTAACTGTTGTTTAGTCTGTGCTTGTGAGGTTTGTATCTGCTTTTCAGTGCGTTTGGTCAGTTGGCATTGAGAAATCTTTGTTTTATTGGCCGCTCGTTCCTGATTTTCAGGTCGTTCTTCACAGGCCTTGCTGTTCTTCAGTGCGTTCTGTTTAGTGCGTTCTGACCAGCCGACCGTTTTGAAGCCATGTTACCTGTACGTACTCGTCGTAGAGCTCGTGCATTGTATGTGCTTGGTGCTGTAGTTTATTCTTCAGCCCAAGACCAGTCCATGAACAGGGCGAGGAGGAGTTCATGGACCAAGAATTGGTTGCTTCAGCGTGACCAGTTCTGTCACATGCCTTTGCTCCGTGAGATCCGTGAGAATAATCCTGAGGATTTCAGGAACTTTCTCCGGATGACGGACCCCGTTTTTGACCGTTTGTTGGCTTTGCTGACCCCCTATATCAGCAGGCAGGATACCTGCATGAGGCAAGCCATCACTCCGGAGCAGAGGCTGGTCGCTACCTTGCGGTATTTGGCCACAGGGAGAAGCCTGCAGGACCTTAAGTTCTCGACAGGCATCTCCCCCCAGGCTCTGGGGATCATTATCCCAGAGACCTGTTCTGCCATCATACAGGTCCTGCAGAAGGACTATATTAAGGTAAGATATTTTTCTTTTATTAGCATCACATGTTCTTTTATGTAATCTTTGATAATATAATGTATTTCTTGCTTCAAACACTACTTACCATCATTGCAATATAGTGTGAATGTCCCCTTTTTATCCTCACACATGCTGGATTTTTTTCCTGTTATTTTTTGTCATGCATGTATATTTTCCTTCAATAACCTTCCCAGCATGAAGTGATGGGAACATATCCACCTAGTCTACTCATTTGGAATGTATTTTGTTTGAGTGTATTTAGTTTGCTGCTAATGAGCAATTATCTAGATTTCACAACCCCCCCCCCCCACCTAAACTCACTCCAAATAGTTTGCTGCTAATGAGCAATTATCTAGATTTCACAACCCCCCCCCCCACCTAAACTCACTCCAAATAGTTTGCTGCTAATGAGCAATTATCTAGATTTCACAACCCCCCCCCCCACCTAAACTCACTCCAAATAGTTTGCTGCTAATGAGCAATTATCTAGATTTCACAACCCCCCCCCCCCCACCTAAACTCACTCCAAATAGTTTGCTGCTAATGAGCAATTATCTAGATTTCACAACCCCCCCCCACCTAAACTCACTCCAAATAGTTTGCTGCTAATGAGCAATTATCTAGATTTCACAACCCCCCCCCCCACCTAAACTCACTCCAAATAGTTTGCTGCTAATGAGCAATTATCTAGATTTCACAACCCCCCCCCCCCCCACCTAAACTCACTCCAAATAGTTTGCTGCTAATGAGCAATTATCTAGATTTCACAACCCCCCCCCCACCTAAACTCACTCCAAATAGTTTGCTGCTAATGAGCAATTATCTAGATTTCACAACCCCCCCCCCCCACCTAAACTCACTCCAAATAGTTTGCTGCTAATGAGCAATTATCTAGATTTCACAACCCCCCCCCCCCACACCTAAACTCACTCCAAATAGTTTGCTGCTAATGAGCAATTATCTAGATTTCACAACCCCCCCCCCCCCCACCTAAACTCACTCCAAATAGTTTGCTGCTAATGAGCAATTATCTAGATTTCACAACCCCCCCCCCCCCCACCTAAACTCACTCCAAATAGTTTGCTGCTAATGAGCAATTATCTAGATTTCACAACCCCCCCCCCCCCCACCTAAACTCACTCCAAATAGTTTGCTGCTAATGAGCAATTATCTAGATTTCACAACCCCCCCACCCCCACCCTCGTTAAAATTTGCTGGAATGTTCTGTGGTGTTGATTTGTCTAAAGCAAATATATGTGGCACTTTGCAAAATGCATGTGCACTCTACAAGTGCATTTGTTCCAGTGCTTTAGTAAATGAGCAGAAGCTCTGCTGATTTCCATCATCAAATCATATGCAAGCCTCAAAGTGTTTTCATTAATTGCCCTTGCATGTGATTGTGTACTCCTTGCAACATGAATGCCTTTTTACATTACCTCATTTACTGTAAGCTGGTTAGCAACTGCACCTGCAGAGTGCGACAACTGCAGTCTTGTAGCCTTTTTAGTCCCTAAATTCCTGCGTGTCCTAAAAGTAATTTTTTTTAGGGATTTCACAACCCCCTAAAATGTAATCAATGTTCCATCAGAGGGGGTGAGCAATCTGATAAGTGTGCCTTTCCATATTAGTTATTCCAGAAGAATTAAATTATTGAATGTTATACTGATGCTGGGGAATAATGTTTTTAATTGTCTAATTTTCTTGCAATGTTAGCTTACAAATTAATTGATTTTGGTTTTCTTTTTTGATTTCCCAGTTTCCTTCAACGCCACAGGAATGGCAGACTGTGGCATCCCATTTTGCCAGCCGTTGGGACTTTCCCAATTGTGGAGGGGCTATAGATGGGAAACATGTCCACATTGTGCCACCACCCCATTCGGGGTCATATTATTTTAATTATAAGGGGTTCCACAGTATTGTTTTAATGGCGGTGGTGTCGGCACACTATGATTTTTTATATGTGGACGTGGGGAAGAATGGCCGGATGTCGGATGGAGGAGTATTTGCCCAGACGGAGTTCTGCCAGCGTCTCCAGAGTGGTGGCCTGGGATTGCCACCTGATGAGGATAACGTGGAAGGACTCCCCTTTGTCTTCATTGCCGATGAAGCCTTCGCTCTCAGCAAGCACCTCATGAGGCCATTCCCCCAAAGAACACTCACCCCGGAGAGGAGGGTTTTTAATTACCGGCTGGCCAGAGCTAGAAGAGTGGTTGAGAATGCGTTTGGAATTCTGGCCAGCCGGTTCCGCCTGTTTCAAACAGCCATTAATTTGGCGGAATACAAACTTAATTTTATCATTTTATCGTGCTGCATTCTGCACAACTTTTTAAATAAGCATGCTCCAAATTATATAGGCACAGTTGGGCCTGAGGCCGGACAAATAGAAGCCAACCTTACAGGCCTGGATACTGTCCGTACTGGCTTGGCCCCCCAAAGTGCCCGTCAAGTTAGACAGCAATATGTTAATTATTTTATGGGTAGGGGGGCCATTGCAATGGGCCAGGATATATAATTTTTGCCAATAAAAAAATTATTGATGAAATCTTGCATTATATTTATTGCTTGCCTTTCTTTTGGGCTGTCTCCTAGGTTATGGTCGAGCAGTTGTAGTGCCAACTGTATTGTAATTTTAAATGTCTAAATAAGCTCCATTGCCACTGTAAACAACTTTTTTACAATTATAACTAAAATGATACTGAGCCTTGAAATAACAAACCACACATTTATTTAATTCCTATAAGGAGATGTTTTTATTAATGGTTGTTATGCATTCAGTTCTGCATTTAGTATAAAATGTTCATTGACAAAAATAGAATGATATCTTAATAATGTAGCAAAATATAATTATATCTAACTATTTATACCTAAATCCACAAAAAATTTTTTTTGGCTTTTTGTTTTTCACAAACAGGCTTTTTTTTTGGTTTTGGGAAAATCAAGTTTTGTTTTGTGTTTTTTTTTTTTTTTTGGTTTTTAAAGCAATTTTTGTGTTTATGTTTTTATTTTTTTAGCAAGTTATTTTTGTTTTTATTATTTTTTTGGAATAAAGTTTGTCTATTTTTGTTTTTTTGGTTTTTTAAAATCAAGTGTTTTTTAATTTTTTTTTTTTTTTTAATCATGTTTTTTATTTTTTTTTGGTTTTTTAAAATCAATTTTTTTTTTTTTTTTGTTTTTTTAAAATCAAGTTTTTTCTTTTTTTTGTTTTTTTAAAATCAAGTTTTTTCTTTTTTTTGTTTTTTTAAAATCAAGTTTTTTCTTTTTTTTGTTTTTTTAAAATCAAGTTTTTTCTTTTTTTTGTTTTTTAAAATCAAGTTTTTTCTTTTTTTTGTTTTTTTAAAATCAAGTTTTTTCTTTTTTTTGTTTTTTTAAAATCAAGTTTTTTCTTTTTTTGTTTTTTTAAAATCAAGTTTTTTCTTTTTTTTGGTTTTTTAAAATCAAGTTTTTTCTTTTTTTGGGTTTTTAAAATCAAGTTTTTAATTTTTTTGGGTTTTTTAAAATCTATTTTTTTATTTTTTTTGGTTTTTTTAAATCAATTTTTTTTTTTTTTTTTTTTGTGTTTTTTTGAAAATCAATTTTTAATTTTTTGTGGATTTGTGAGGTATTTACAAGAAACAGCCCTCCTTTTTTACATTAGCTTAAACAGCCATTTATGTTCTGGCCAAAACAAAAAAGAGAAGGCCCAGAATGGGGTCAGCAAAACAGGAAATGAAGGACATGATTGATGTTTTGGGGTTTAAAAAAGGGCATTTAGATTCGACCCAAAACATCAATCATGTCCTTCATTTCCTGCTGCATACGATCCAGCCGATTCCGCATTTGATCGATCTCCCCATTCCAGGCCATGATTTGAGCAATTAGCCGTTGGGCACTGTCTGGG